>NC_143050.1:4477500-4722500 GCF_057628025.1 Oncorhynchus mykiss
ATACCTGATCCTGGTCCAGAATACACAGGGTTTCTCTCTCCTCATATTGACTGATACCTGATCCTGGTCCAGAATACCCAGGGTTTCTCTCTCCTCATATTGACTGATCCTGGTCCAGAATACCCAGGGTTTCTCCCTCCCCATATTGACTGATACCTGATCCTGGTCCAGAATACCCAGGGTTTCTCTCTCCTCATATTGACTGATCCTGGTCCAGAATACCCAGGGTTTCTCTCTCCTCATATTGACTGATCCTGGTCCAGAATACCCAGGGTTTCTCTCTCCTCATATTGACTGATACCTGATCCTGGTCCAGAATACACAGGGTTTCTCTCTCCTCATATTGACTGATACCTGATCCTGGTCCAGAATACCCAGGGTTTCTCTCTCCTCATATTGACTGATACCTGATCCTGGTTCAGAATACACAGGGTTTCTCTCTCCTCATATTGACTGATACCTGATTCTGGTTCCGAATACCCAGGGTTTCTCCCTCCCCATATTGACTGATCCTGGTCCAGAATACACAGGGTTTCTCCCTCCCCATATTGACTGATACCTGATCCTGGTCCAGAATACCCAGGGTTTCTCTCTCCTCATATTGACTGATCCTGGTCCAGAATACACAGGGTTTCTCCCTCCCCATATTGACTGATAACTGATCCTGGTTCAGAATACCCAGGGTTTCTCCCTCCCCATATTGACTGATCCTGGTTCAGAATACCCAGGGTTTCTCCCTCCCCATATTGACTGATCCTGGTCCAGAATACCCAGGGTTTCTCCCTCCCCATATTGACTGATCCTGGTCCAGAATACCCAGGGTTTCTCCCTCCCCATATTGACTGATACCTGATCCTGGTCCAGAATACCCAGGGTTTCTCCCTCCCCATATTGACTGATCCTGGTCCAGAATACCCAGGGTTTCTCCCTCCCCATATTGACTGATCCTGGTCCAGAATACCCAGGGTTTCTCTCTCCTCATATTGACTGATCCTGGTCCAGAATACCCAGGGTTTCTCCCTCCCCATATTGACTGATACCTGATCCTGGTCCAGAATACCCAGGGTTTCTCTCTCCTCATATTGACTGATCCTGGTCCAGAATACCCAGGGTTTCTCCCTCCCCATATTGACTGATACCTGATCCTGGTCCAGAATACCCAGGGTTTCTCTCTCCTCATATTGACTGATCCTGGTCCAGAATACCCAGGGTTTCTCTCTCCTCATATTGACTGATCCTGGTCCAGAATACCCAGGGTTTCTCTCTCCTCATATTGACTGATACCTGATCCTGGTCCAGAATACACAGGGTTTCTCTCTCCTCATATTGACTGATACCTGATCCTGGTCCAGAATACCCAGGGTTTCTCTCTCCTCATATTGACTGATACCTGATCCTGGTTCAGAATACACAGGGTTTCTCTCTCCTCATATTGACTGATACCTGATTCTGGTTCAGAATACCCAGGGTTTCTCCCTCCCCATATTGACTGATCCTGGTCCAGAATACACAGGGTTTCTCCCTCCCCATATTGACTGATACCTGATCCTGGTCCAGAATACCCAGGGTTTCTCTCTCCTCATATTGACTGATCCTGGTCCAGAATACACAGGGTTTCTCCCTCCCCATATTGACTGATAACTGATCCTGGTTCAGAATACCCAGGGTTTCTCCCTCCCCATATTGACTGATCCTGGTTCAGAATACCCAGGGTTTCTCCCTCCCCATATTGACTGATCCTGGTCCAGAATACCCAGGGTTTCTCCCTCCCCATATTGACTGATCCTGGTCCAGAATACCCAGGGTTTCTCCCTCCCCATATTGACTGATACCTGATCCTGGTCCAGAATACCCAGGGTTTCTCCCTCCCCATATTGACTGATCCCATTAAATAATAATACAAAATACAATACAAGTAAATGTATGTAGTTAAATGTTAATGCTGCTTCACCAGGTCTCTGTCCATTCAGAGACATCAGTATCTGTCTGTCAGAGTGCCAGGTCTCTGTCCATTCAGAGACATCAGTATCTGTCTGTCAGAGTGCCAGGTCTCTGTCCATTCAGAGACATCAGTATCTGTCTGTCAGAGTGCCAGGTCTCTGTCCATTCAGAGACATCAGTATCTGTCTGTCAGAGTGCCAGGTCTCTGTCCATTCAGAGACATCAGTATCTGTCTGTCAGAGTGCCAGGTCTCTGTCCATTCAGAGACATCAGTATCTGTCTGTCAGAGTGCCAGGTCTCTGTCCATTCAGAGACATCAGTATCTGTCTGTCAGTGCCAGGTCTCTGTCCATTCAGAGACATCAGTATCTGTCTGTCAGAGTGCCAGGTCTCTCTCCATTCAGAGACATCAGTATCTGTCTGTCAGAGTGCCAGGTCTCTGTCCATTCAGAGACATCAGTATCTGTCTGTCAGAGTGCCAGGTCTCTGTCCATTCAGAGACATCAGTATCTGTCTGTCAGAGTGCCAGGTCTCTGTCCATTCAGAGACATCAGTATCTGTCTGTCAGAGTGCCAGGTCTCTGTCCATTCAGAGACATCAGTATCAAGCCTGTCTGTCCGAGTGCCAGGTCTCTGTCCATTCAGAGACATCAGTATCAAGCCTGTCTGTCTGAGTGCCAGGTCCCTCTCCATTCAGAGACATCAGTATCTGTCTGTCAGAGTGCCAGGTCTCTCTCCATTCAGAGACATCAGTATCTGTCTGTCAGAGTGCCAGGTCTCTGTCCATTCAGAGACATCAGTATCAAGCCTGTCTGTCAGAGTGCCAGGTCTCTCTCCATTCAGAGACATCAGTATCAAGCCTGTCTGTCCGAGTGCCAGGTCTCTGTCCATTCAGAGACATCAGTATCTAGCCTGTCTGTCAGAGTGCCAGGTCTCTGTCCATTCAGAGACATCAGTATCTGTCTGTCAGAGTGCCAGGTCTCTGTCCATTCAGAGACATCAGTATCTGTCTGTCAGAGTGCCAGGTCTCTCTCCATTCAGAGACATCAGTATCAAGCCTGTCTGTCAGAGTGCCAGGTCTCTGTCCATTCAGAGACATCAGTATCAAGACTGTCTGTCTGGCTGGACTTCATCACATCATCTTGCAAGTCTCCATGTGATGTCTTCATGTGATGGCTCCATGTGTTGGCTCCATGTGATGGCTCCATGTGATGGCTCCATGTAATGGCTCCATGTGATGTCTCCATGTGATGGCTCCATGTGATGGGTCCATGTGATGGGTCAATGTGATGGGTCCATGTGATGTCTCCATGTGATGGGTCCATGTGATGGGTCAATGTGATGGGTCCATGTGATGTCTCCATGTGATGTCTCCATTTGATGGGTCCATGTGATGTCTCCATGTGATGTCTCCATGTGATGGGTCCATGTGATGTCTCCATGTGATGTCTCCATGCGATGGCTCCATGTGATGGCTCCATGTGATGGCTCCATGTGATGGCTCCATGTGATGGGTCCATGTGATGTCTCCATGTGATGTCTCCATGTGATGTCTCCATGTGATGTCTCCATGTGATGTCTCCATGTGATGGGTCCATGTGATGTCTCCATGTGATGGGTCCATGTGATGTCTCCATGTGATGTCTCCATGTGATGGGTCCATGTGATGGGTCCATGTGATGTCTCCATGTGATGGCTCCATGTGATGGCTCCATGTGATGTCTGCATGTGAAGTCTCGATGTGATGGCTCCATGTGATGTCTCCATGTGATGTCTCCATGTGATGTCTCCATGTGATGGGTCCATGTGATGTCTCCATGTGATGTCTCCATGTGATGTCTGCATGTGATTTCTGCATGTGATGTCTCCATGTGATGGCTACATGTGATGTCTCCATGTGATGTCTCCATGTGATGGCTCCATGTGATGTCTCCATGTGATGGCTCCATGTGATGTCTCCATGTGATGTCTCCATGTGATGTCTCCATGTGATGGCTCCATGTGATGTCTCCATGTGATGTCTCCATGTGATGTCTCCATGTGATGTCTCCATGTGATGTCTCCATGTGATGTCTCCATGTGATGTCTCCATGTGATGTCTCCATGTGATGTCTCCATGTGACGTCTCCATGTGATGTCTCCATGTGACGTCTCCATGTGATGTCTCCATGTGATGTCTCCATGTGATGTCTCCATGTGATGGCTCCATGTGATGTCTCCATGTGATGTCTCCATGTGATGTCTCCATGTGATGTCTCCATGTGATGTCTCCATGTGATGTCTCCATGTGATGTCTCCATGTGATGTCTCCATGTGACGTCTCCATGTGACGTCTCCATGTGATGTCTCCATGTGATGTCTCCATGTGATGTCTCCATGTGATGGCTCCATGTGATGTCTCCATGTGATGGCTCCATGTGATGTCTCCATGTGATGGCTCCATGTGATGTCTACATGTGATGTCTCCATGTGATGGCTCCATGTGATGGCTCCATGTGATGGCTCCATGTGATGGCTCCATGTGATGTCTCCATGTGATGTCTCCATGTGATGTCTCCATGTGATGGCTCCATGTGATGTCTACATGTGATGTCTCCATGTGATGGCTCCATGTGATGGCTCCATGTGATGGCTCCATGTGATGGCTCCATGTGATGTCTCCATGTGATGTCTCCATGTGATGTCAACATCCCAAACTGATTTGTAACGTTTGAATAATAATATTATTCAGTACGATTATTAAATATTAAGAGTATGAGTTCCTAAACGGGCCATGTCCAGACTTGTACGCCTTTCCTACGCAGTTCTCAGTAGTTGACATTCACACTTACATTCACGCAGGCGCGCAATGGATTTTGCAGGAGTGGTTCTCTTGCGCACATTGAATAAATGTAATTCAACAGCTGAAAACCCCTGTCACTTGGCAACAGATTATCAGGGATCTTTATCATCATCAGACACAATAGAATGGAGAGAACTGGTTCAGAATATTAAGCGTCAATAAAAATCATGTACATATGATTGAGGAGACAGGTTTGTCTCCTTTTCAACACCACTTGGTAGATTTAAAAATACGAATAAATAAATATTAAATCATGTCATTAGCCCCCCCTCGCACCTCAGACGATCCCGCAAAGTGAAGGAGCTGGATGCAGAGGTCCTGAGCTGGCGCGGTTACACGTGGTCAGCGGTTGTGAGTCCGGGTTGGACGTGCTGCCAACCGGGAGTCGGCTTATGGTAGAGAAATGAAACATTCAATTCTCTTGGCAACAGCTCTTTCTTTGGGAACCTGAATATTGACTGGTGTTCATCAAGGTGTGTCCGAAAGAGGACGCTTCTCACTGTAACCAGTGCCTGTAATTGAATCAACCTACCAGGGTGTTGTCACGTTCTGACCTTGATTTCCGTTGTTTTGTATTTAGTTAGTATGGTCAGGGCGTGAGTTGGGTGGGCAGTCTATGTTTGTTTTTCTATGTTTTGGGGCATTTCTATGTTTTCGGCCTAGTATGGTTCTCAATCAGAGGCAGGTGTCATTAGTTGTCTCTGATTGAGAATCATACTTAGGTAGCCTGGGTTTCACTGTGTGTTTGTGGGTGATTGTTTCTGTCACTGTGTTTGTTGTCACAGGATAGGCTGTATAGGTTTTTCACGGTCCGTTTGTTGTTTTGCAGATTTAAGTTATTTCATGTATCGTTCATTTTCCATTAAAGAAACATGAGTAACCACCATGCTGCTTTTTGGTCCGCTTCTCCTTCTACAGACGAACGTCGTTACAGGTGTTTACAAACAACACTGTCAGGCGGTGGGTGCATTTGGTGCATGGAAGTCAGGCGCAGGAGAGCAGAGATGAGTGGACAAACCACTTTAATAAAAGGCCACTAAACACGGGTAGAACAGCACCCGGGAATAAACCAGCCGGAAACATACCGACCTAACAATAAACAATCACACACAAGGACATGCAGTGATCACAATATAGTGGCTATATCCAGGAAGAGATCAATGCTGTTTCTCTGTAAACAAATGAACAACAGACTTTCAGCATGCTTATAGAGAAGGCCACTCAACATGTACAACATGTACTGCACTGACACAAATGACTGATGATTGGTTGAAATAAATTGTTAATAGGAAGAATGTGGGAGCTGTACTGTTAGATTTCAGTGCAGCCTTTGATGTTATTGATCATAACCTGTTGTTGAGAAAACATGTGTTCTGGCTTTTCTACCACAATGTGAGAGAAATAAAAAATTTGTCCGTACGGAACAATTATGGAATCTTTTTATTTCAGCTCGTGAAACAGGAAACAAGAAACATGGGACCAACACTTTACATGTGGCGTTTATATTTGTTTCTTCAGTATAGTGGAACTTATTCTTATAAATGTACACAATCTCACTGTCTGAAGTGAGAATAAAAATGTTCAGAATCTAACTTCTATTTTTTTGCTGTAGATATTCATGTGTGGTGGAAGTGAAACCTTCAGTAAATTATGTGTTAGGTCATCTCTCAGTCTGAACGTCTTAATGTTGTGGTTGATCACCAGACTGTCAGTGTTATGGCAGTCATGTCTGTGAGACCAGAAGGTGGTTTGTCCCTCTGTCTCAATTAGTTAATAGGACAGTCTGTATGATTCATTTATGTTAGTAGGACAGGTTAGTAGGACAGATATTTAGTTAATAGGACAGCATAGGATACCTTAGACACACTCCAATTCGCATACCGCCCCAGCAGATCCACAGATGACGCAATCGCAATCACACTCCACACTGCCCTTTCCCACATGGACAAAAGGAACACCTATGTGAGAATGCTGTTCATTGACTACAGCTCAGCGTTCAACACCATAGTGCCCACAAAGCTCATCACTAAGCTAAGGACCCTGGGACTAAACCCCTCCCTCTGCAACTGGATTCTGGGGCCCCTCAGGGGTGTGTGCTTAGTCCCCTACTGTACTCCCTGTTCACCCATGACTGCGTGGCCAAACACGACTCAAACACCATCATTAAGTTTGCTGACGTCACAACAGTGGCAGGCCTGATCACCGACAACAACGAGACAGTCTATAGGGCAGTGTGGTGCCAGAACCACAGCCTCTCTCTCAATGTGAGCAAGGCAAAGGAGCTGATCATGGACTACAGGAAATGGAGGGATGAACACGCCCCAATTCTCATCGACGGGACTGAAACGGGTCGTGAGTTTCAAGTTCCATGGTTGTCCACATCACCAAACTATCATGGTCCAAACACACCAAGACAGTCGTGAAGAGGGCACGACACCACCTTTCCCCCCTCAAGATTTGGCGTGGGTCCCCGGATCCTCAAAAAGTTTGAGGGCATCTTGACCGGTTGCATCACCGCCTGGTACGGCAACTACCGGGGCCAAGCTTCCTGCCATCCAGGACCTATATACTAGGCGTGTCAGAGGGAAGCCCAAAAAATTGTCAAAGACTCCAGTCACCCAAGTCAAAGACTGTTCTCTCTGCTACTGCACGGCAAGTGGTACCGGAGCACCAAGTCTAGGTCCAAGAGGCTTCTAAACAGCTTCTATCCCCAAGCCATAAGACTCCTGAACACCTAATCAAATGGCTACCCGGACAATTGACATTAACTCCATTGTTTTATTATCATTTATGATTATTTTTTATTAAAATTATAATTATAAATTGACCCCCCCCCCCATTTGTTTTTACACTGTTGCTACTCACTGTTTATTATCTATGTATAATCACTTCACCCCTACCTACATGTACAAATTACCTCAACTAATCTGTACCTCGACTAACCTGCACCCCCGCACATTCACCCGGGTACTGTATGTAGCCTCGTTGTTGTTATTATATTGTGTTACTTTTCTTTTCTTTTTTCTTTTTAAACTTTATTTTATTTGGTAAATATATTCTTAACTCTTTCTTTAACTGCATTGTTGTTTTTTTGTAAAATAAGCTTTTCACTGTAAGGTTGAACACACGTTGTATTCGTTAACATTCTCAAGGTTCTGCTCTCCGGAGTTAGAACACCTCATGATAGACCATGTTATTTACAGTCACAGACATTCCTCTCTGCTGCCTCAAGGCAAGTGTTACCGGAGCACCAAGTCTGGGACCAAAAGGCTCCTGGACAGCTTCTACCCCCCCAAGCCATAAGACTGATGAAAACTTAATTAAATGTCAACCTGGACAATTTGCATTGACCCAATTATTTTATTGTTATTTATTATTATTTAATAATGTTATTTTTTTAGCACTGACTCTCTTGCACAAGCTGAACATACTGGACTCTAAACACACACTCACACACACACACACACACACACACACTCACACACACACACACACACACACACACACACACACACACACACACTACACTGACACACACACACACACTACACTGACACTCCAGCACACTCACACACAAACACACACACACACACACACACACACACACACACACACACACACACACACAAACTACATACGCTCACACACACAGTCTTCACATATGCTGCTGCGTTTCTGTTTATTATCTATCCTGATTGTCTAGTCAGTTTGTTTTAGAGTGTACAAAGCTGTCATCAAGGCAAAGTGTGGCTATTTGAAGAATCTAAAATATAAAATATATTTTGATTTGTTTAACACTTTTTTGGTTACTACATGATTCCATACGTGTTATTTCATAGTTTTGATGTCTTCACTATTATTCTACAATGTAGAAATTTGTAAAAAAAAACCTTGAATGAGTAGGTGTTCTAAAACTTTTGACCGGTAGTGTAGGTTAATACAATACTGTAATACTGTAATATAGATCAGTACTGTAATACTGTAATACTGTAATATAGATCAGTACTGTAATACTGTAATACTGTAATATAGATCAGTACTGTAATACTGTAATATAGATCAGTACTGTAATACTGTAATATAGATCAATATAGTACTGTAATACTGTAATATAGATCAATACTGTAATATAGATCAATACTGTAATACTGTAATACTGTAATATAGATCAGTACTGTAATACTGTAATATAGATCAGTACTGTAATACTGTAATATAGATCAGTACTGTAATACTGTAATATAGATCAATATAGTACTGTAATACTGTAATATAGATCAATACTGTAATATAGATCAGTACTGTAATACTGTAATACTGTAATATAGATCAGTACTGTAATACTGTAATATAGATCAGTACTGTAATACTGTAATATAGATCAGTACTGTAATACTGTAATATAGATCAGTACTGTAATACTGTAATATAGATCAATACAGTACTGTAATACTGTAATATAGGCCAAAACAGTACTGTAATACTGTAATATAGGCCAAAACAGTACTGTAATACTGTAATATAGGCCAAAACAATACTGTAATACTGTAATATAGATCAAAACAGTACTGTAATACTGTAATATAGATCAATACAGTACTGTAATACTGTAATATAGGCCAAAACAGTACTGTAATACTGTAATATAGGCCAAAACAGTACTGTAATACTGTAATATAGGCCAAAACAGTACTGTAATACTGTAATATAGATCAAAACAGTACTGTAATACTGTAATATAGATCAATACAGTACTGTAATACTGTAATATAGGCCAAAACAGTACTGTAATACTGTGATATAGGCCAAAACAGTACTGTAATACTGTAATATAGGCCAAAACAGTACTGTAATACTGTAATATAGGCCAAAACAGTACTGTAATACTGTAATATAGATCAATACAGTACTGTAATACTGTAATATAGGCCAAAACAGTACTGTAATGCTGTAATATAGGCCAAAACAGTACTGTAATACTGTAATATAGATCAAAACAGTACTGTAATACTGTAATATAGGCCAATAGAGTACTGTAATACTGTAATATAGATAAATACAGTACTGTAGTACTGTAATATAGGCCAATACAGTACTGTAATACTGTAATATTGTAATATAGATCAATACAGTACTGTAATACTGTAATACTGTAATATTGTAATATAGATCAATACAGTACTGTAATACTGTAATACTGTAATATTGTAATATAGATCAATACAGTACTGTAATACTGTAATATTGTAATATAGATCAATACAATACTGTAATACTGTAATACCGTAATACATTTACGTAACACACACTTGTTGTTTTGTATTTTTCAGTGATATCTTGTCTCATCGCTGCAACTTTCTTATCACCCATCCACTTACCCCGGAATCCAGCCGCACCAATGTGTTGGAGGAAACACCGCTCAACTGACGACAGCCTGCAGGCTCTCGGGCCCGCCACAAGGAGTCGCTAGAGCACGATGAGCCAAGTAAAGCCCCCCCCTGGTCAAACCTTCACCTAACACGAACGACGCTGGGCCAATTATGCGCCGCCTTCTGGGACTCCCGGTCACCGGGCGGTTGTGACACAGCCTGGTCTGTAGTGTCTGTAGTGACACCTCAAGCACTTCAATGCGGTGGCCTTAGACCGCTGCGCCACTCGGAAGGCTCCTTTGAAATGTATTTTAAGTGTACATCAGTCCGGGTTTTAGACCAGGTCACAGCACTATCTCTGCTGTATCCCTAGTTATAAATGATGTGGTTAACTGTATGGATAAAAGGCAACATTGTGCTGCCCTCTTCATTGACCTGTCAAAGGCTTTCGATATTGTTGCCTACTCACTGCTAATTCAGAGGTTTTCCTCAATTGGCCTAAACCGGGCTGCATTTCACTGGTTTAAAAAATGACTTGACAGAGAGAAATCAATGTGTAACTATCTATCTACTGATGGCGTTAATTAAATCAGGTTTCCTCGATATTACGAAAGGTGTCCCGCAGGGGTCTATTCTGGGTCCTGTACCTTTTACTGTTGACTGTTAATAATATCGATTTGTCTGTAAAAAAAAAAAAAAGTGTAACCCGCACTTGTATGACAATGATACTGTTGTGTATGCTATTGCCCCCACGGTTGACCAGGCTCTATCTGAACTACAGTCTGCCTGACACGCCCTGACCGTAGATTGCTTTGTATGTTTCTATTGGGATGTGGGGTGGGCATTTTATGTTTTTTGTTCTATGTTTTGTATTTCTATGTGTTTGGCCAGGTATGGTTCCCAATCAGAGGCAGCTGTCAATCGTTGTCTCTGATTGAGAACCGCACTTAGGCAGCCTGGTTTCGCCCTTGAGTTGTGGGTAGTTGTTTTCTGTTTTGTGTGTATCACCTGACAGAACTGTTTTCGTTCTCGTAATGCCTCGTTGTTATTTTGTTTAGTGGTCAGTTTTGATTAAATTTACAACATGAACACGTACCACGCTGCACCTTGGTCCTCTCATTCTTCCACCTACGACGATCGTTACACTGCCTACATTGTATTACAGAAGAACTTTGTTGACTTGAAATTAGTATCGATACATGTTGTTCTCCAGACCTCTGGTGATTTATACGTACTTTGGATGGTGTTCATACTGTGTCCATATTGTGTCCATATTGTGTTCATATTGTGTCCATATTGTGTCCATATTGTGTCCATATTGTGTCCATATTGTGCCCATATGGTGTCCATATTGTGTCCATATTGTGCCCATATTGTGTCCATATTGTGTCCATATTGTGTCCATATAGTGTCCATATGGTGTCCATATGGTGTCCATATTGTGTCCAAATTGTTTCCATATTGTGTCCATATTGTGTCCATATTGATTGTGTCCCCGCTTACAAATATCTGGCCATCCGGAAAGATCAAAAGCTGTCTTTTTAAAAAAAAATGCATATTGATGAGTTAGTAAAGAAGCTGGGGAAAAAAATGGTTTATTCTATAGAAATAGGTCTTGCCTCTCGCTAAATAGTAGAAAGCAGATTATTCAGTCAACGTTCGGTCCTGGAGTATGGCGACATCCTCTATCTGAACGCAGCTGCCACCCCCATTACAGCTGTTAGATGCAGTGGGTTGGTCCTCTGTGATGTCACGTAGGGTTGATACATTGCTACGTTTTCATTTATAAAAGCCCTTTTCGGTCCCACTGTACCGAAAACACATCATACTGAGGAGAGCTTTCTAGGTATCTAAAACTCTTCAGAAAGGAAGAAAGGCGAGAATGACCAGAGGACGGGTGAGTGGCCCTTTATCATGAGGGCAGGGGCCTTCCTCATTGGCCACTCTGCCTGTCTGTCTCCACCAGATGTTGTGAGATTGGTTCATTTCCCATTAGTGATACATCGAATCTAGTATTTGAAAGAGAACCACATGTTTGATACCATTCCATTTACTCCGTTCTATCCGTTAAGCCCTACTATGAGCCCAGTCCTCCTCCTCTGATTGAAAGTGCCACCAGCCACCACTGTCCTGTCTGTGGTGCCAAATACCTTGCCTCCAGATGCACTTGGTAAGATGATAGAGTTGATGAGTGGACGTTATTATGTTCAGGGTGAGAAGAATGTTTCTCTTCCGTATCCATGGTGGCTGCTTTGTGGTACAATCCTTGTTTTATACAGACTTTTCCTTAGTTTTTTCGGCCTTTTCAGACCTGCCTATTTCTCTTATAAAACATTGTTTCTGTGTTAATTTCATTGAGGTTTGTGTTTAGTCACGGTCTGTCCTGTTGTCCAGGTATCACTAAGAGTGTCGAGTTGCCCATCCGTGTAGATGATGGTTGCCACAGTTACCTTTTACACAACCAGAAGGAACCGCCTACCAGTAGGTGAGAATCAACGTGATTGGTTCCTCTTAGTTCTATTTCCTTCAATGTTCACTTCCCGGGACGTGTCATTTGTCCTCGATCTGCCCATATCCGCCAATGGCCTGTTTGGTAGACGGGAGAGTGACAGGCAGACAGACAGTAGCAACAAATAGCGATTATAATTTATATAAGCATGTCACAAACCATAAGTAGAGTCTACAGTAACATCTAGTCAATGTGTCAGTCTACTCTACAGCAGTCAACATGTCAGTCTACAGTAGTCAATGTGTCAGTCTACTCTACAGCAGTCAACATGTCAGTCTACAGCAGTCAACGTGTCAGTCTACAGTAGTCAACGTGTCAGTCTACAGTAGTCAACGTGTCAGTCTACAGTAGTCAACGTGTCAGTCTACAGTAGTCAACGTGTCAGTCTACTCTACAGTAGTCAACGTGTCAGTCTACAGTAGTCAACGTGTCAGTCTACTCTACAGTAGTCAATGTGTCAGTCTACAGTAGTCAACGTGTCAGTCTACAGTAGTCAACGTGTCAGTCTACAGTAGTCAACGTTTCAGTCTACAGTAGTCAACGTGTCAGTCTACTCTACAGTCGTCAATGTGTCAGTCTACTCTACAGTAGACAACGTGTCAGTCTACAGTAGTCAAAGTGTCAGTCTACTCTACAGTAGTCAACGTGTCGGTCTACTCTACAGTAGTCAACGTGCCAGTCTACTCTACAGTAGTCAACGTGTCAGTCTACAGTAGTCAATGTGTCAGTCTACAGTAGTCAACATGTCAGTCTACAGTAGTCAATGTGTCAGTCTACTCTACAGTAGTCAACGTGTCAGTCTACAGTAGTCAACGTGCCAGTCTACTCTACATTAGTCAACGTGTCAGTCTACAGTAGTCAACGTGTCAGTCTACTCTACAGTAGTCAACGTGTCAGTCTACAGTAGTCAACGTGTCAGTCTACTCTACAGTAGTCAACATGTCAGTCTACAGTAGTCAATGTGTCAGTCTACTCTACAGTAGTCGACGTGTCAGTCTACTCTACAGTAGTCAACGTGTCAGTCTACAGTAGTCAACATGTCAGTCTACAGTAGTCAACATGTCAGTCTACAGTAGTCAACGTGTCAGTCTACAGTAGTCAACGTGTCAGTCTACAGTAGTCAACGTGTCAGTCTACAGTAGTCAACGTGTCAGTCTACTCTACAGTAGTCAACGTGTCAGTCTACAGTAGTCAACGTGTCAGTCTACTCTACAGTAGTCAACATGTCAGTCTACTCTACAGTAGTCAACATGTCAGTCTACAGTAGTCAACGTGTCAGTCTACAGTAGTCAACGTGTCAGTCTACTCTACAGTAGTCAACGTGTCAGTCTACTCTACAGTAGTCAACCTGTCAGTCTACTCTACAGTAGTCAACGTGTCAGTCGACTTTTCCTTAGTTTTTTCGGCCTTTTCAGACCTGCCTATTTCTCTTATAAAACATTGTTTCTGTGTTAATTTCATTGAGGTTTGTGTTTAGTCACGGTCTGTCCTGTTGTCCAGGTATCACTAAGAGTGTCGAGTTGCCCATCCGTGTAGATGATGGTTGCCACAGTTACCTTTTACACAACCAGAAGGAACCGCCTACCAGTAGGTGAGAATCAACGTGATTGGTTCCTCTTAGTTCTATTTCCTTCAATGTTCACTTCCCGGGACGTGTCATTTGTCCTCGATCTGCCCATATCCGCCAATGGCCTGTTTGGTAGACGGGAGAGTGACAGGCAGACAGACAGTAGCAACAAATAGCGATTATAATTTATATAAGCATGTCACAAACCATAAGTAGAGTCTACAGTAACATCTAGTCAATGTGTCAGTCTACTCTACAGCAGTCAACATGTCAGTCTACAGTAGTCAATGTGTCAGTCTACTCTACAGCAGTCAACATGTCAGTCTACAGCAGTCAACGTGTCAGTCTACAGTAGTCAACGTGTCAGTCTACAGTAGTCAACGTGTCAGTCTACAGTAGTCAACGTGTCAGTCTACAGTAGTCAACGTGTCAGTCTACTCTACAGTAGTCAACGTGTCAGTCTACAGTAGTCAACGTGTCAGTCTACTCTACAGTAGTCAATGTGTCAGTCTACAGTAGTCAACGTGTCAGTCTACAGTAGTCAACGTGTCAGTCTACAGTAGTCAACGTTTCAGTCTACAGTAGTCAACGTGTCAGTCTACTCTACAGTCGTCAATGTGTCAGTCTACTCTACAGTAGACAACGTGTCAGTCTACAGTAGTCAAAGTGTCAGTCTACTCTACAGTAGTCAACGTGTCGGTCTACTCTACAGTAGTCAACGTGCCAGTCTACTCTACAGTAGTCAACGTGTCAGTCTACAGTAGTCAATGTGTCAGTCTACAGTAGTCAACATGTCAGTCTACAGTAGTCAATGTGTCAGTCTACTCTACAGTAGTCAACGTGTCAGTCTACAGTAGTCAACGTGCCAGTCTACTCTACATTAGTCAACGTGTCAGTCTACAGTAGTCAACGTGTCAGTCTACTCTACAGTAGTCAACGTGTCAGTCTACAGTAGTCAACGTGTCAGTCTACTCTACAGTAGTCAACATGTCAGTCTACAGTAGTCAATGTGTCAGTCTACTCTACAGTAGTCGACGTGTCAGTCTACTCTACAGTAGTCAACGTGTCAGTCTACAGTAGTCAACATGTCAGTCTACAGTAGTCAACATGTCAGTCTACAGTAGTCAACGTGTCAGTCTACAGTAGTCAACGTGTCAGTCTACAGTAGTCAACGTGTCAGTCTACAGTAGTCAACGTGTCAGTCTACTCTACAGTAGTCAACGTGTCAGTCTACAGTAGTCAACGTGTCAGTCTACTCTACAGTAGTCAACGTGTCAGTCTACTCTACAGTAGTCAACATGTCAGTCTACAGTAGTCAACGTGTCAGTCTACAGTAGTCAACGTGTCAGTCTACTCTACAGTAGTCAACGTGTCAGTCTACTCTACAGTAGTCAACCTGTCAGTCTACTCTACAGTAGTCAACGTGTCAGTCTACTCTACAGTAGTCAACGAGTCAGTCTACAGTAGTCAACGTGTCAGTCTACTCTACAGTAGTCAACGTGTCAGTCTACAGTAGTCAACGTGTCAGTCTACTCTACAGTAGTCAACGTGTCAGTCTATAGTAGTCAACGTGTCAGTCTACAGTAGTCAACGTGTCAGTCTACAGTAGTCAACGTGTCAGTCTACAGTAGTCAACGTGTCAGTCTACTCTACAGTAGTCAACGTGTCAGTCTACTCTACAGTAGTCAACGTGTCAGTCTACTCTACAGTAGTCAACGTGTCAGTCTACAGTAGTCAACGTGTCAGTCTACTCTACAGTAGTCAACGTGTCAGTCTACAGTAGTCAACGTGTCAGTCTACTCTACAGTAGTCAACGTGTCAGTCTACTCTACAGTAGTCAACGTGTCAGTCTACAGTAGTCAACGTGTCAGTCTACAGTAGTCAACGTGTCAGTCTACTCTACAGTAGTCAACGTGTCAGTCTACTCTACAGTAGTCAACCTGTCAGTCTACTCTACAGTAGTCAACGTGTCAGTCTACTCTACAGTAGTCAACGAGTCAGTCTACAGTAGTCAACGTGTCAGTCTACTCTACAGTAGTCAACGTGTCAGTCTACAGTAGTCAACGTGTCAGTCTACTCTACAGTAGTCAACGTGTCAGTCTATAGTAGTCAACGTGTCAGTCTACAGTAGTCAACGTGTCAGTCTACAGTAGTCAACGTGTCAGTCTACAGTAGTCAACGTGTCAGTCTACTCTACAGTAGTCAACGTGTCAGTCTACTCTACAGTAGTCAACGTGTCAGTCTACTCTACAGTAGTCAACGTGTCAGTCTACAGTAGTCAACGTGTCAGTCTACAGTAGTCAACGTGTCAGTCTACAGTAGTCAACGTGTCAGTGTACTCTTCATTAGTTGTACATAGTGTTTTTCTCCCGTCTGTCCCTCAGTTATGGTGTAAACCAATCCGTTCGTTTAGCATAGTGATGGTCAGGAACACTGGCAGGGAAACCATCAAATCCTCAAAGTTTTAGAGAGTTAAATAAGTCCTAATTGCCAATTAGTTTGATCTTTAATCCAAAATTAATTTAATTGGCTAATTTAAAGTTTTCCTGGAGCGTAAGGTAATAGGTTTTAAAACAGGAGACATCAAGGTTTGTTTGTTAATAGACCACTCAGAAAAAGTCCACAGTAATACCTCAAACCCAGCTTAACCAGTCAGAGAGGAATCACACACACACACACACACACACACACACACACACACACACACACACACACACACACACACACACACATCTTTACAAAAAACACATTACTCATTTTTTGGGGGGGCGGGGGGGCTCCTCTCACCATCTTCACAAAAACGTTGTCATTGTGACTTGACCATGACAGCTGACCATTCAATGTTGCTCCTAGGAGTTCAGCTTCAACCTGACCATGTTTACATCACCTGCCATCACATTGTGACTTGACCATGACAGCTGACCCTTCAGTGTTACTCCTAGGAGTTCAGCTTCAACCTGACCATGTTTACATCACCTGCCATCACATTGTGACTTGACCATGATAGCTGACCCTTCAGTGTTACTCCTAGGAGTTCAGCTTCAACCTGACCATGTTTACATCACCTGCCATCACATGGTTGGAGAGTTAATTAGCCAATAGAACCCAGAGAATGTTCAATGGTCACACCCTTTTTTACACAGCTCCAGTTTGAGGTTTAGGTCTGAGAGAATGTTTTGAACCAAAACTACTGCTCTGAGAGAAGCTTCCCGTAAAGAACATTCTCTGGGTTCTATTGGCTAATTAACTCTCCAACCATGTGATGGCAGGTGATGTAAAGCCAAAGCAAGTGAGTTTCTTCAATAACAGTTTATGATCAATAACATCAAAGGCTGCACTGAAATCTAACAACTGTCATCTCATTATCAATTTATTTTTAGCCAATCATCAGTCATCTGAGTCAGTGCAGTACAAGCGGAGTGCCCTTCTCTATATGCATGCTGAAGTTGCAGGTGAGGCTAACTCATCAAGTGACCATGACCAACTCTACACTTTCATTTTTTTTTATTTTTATTTTTTATTTCACCTTTATTTAACCAGGTAGGCCAGTTGAGAACAAGTTCTCATTTGCAACTGCGACCTGGCCAAGATAAAGCAAAGCAGTGTGAACAGACAACACAGAGTTACACATGGAGTAAACAATTAACAAGTCAATAACACAGTAGAAAAAAGGGGAGTCTATATATACATTGTGTGCAAAAGGCATTTGAAGGTAGGCAAATAATTACAATTATGCAGATTAACACTGGAGTGATAAATGATCAGATGGTTATGTAAAGGTAGAGATATTGGTGTGCAAAAGAGCAGAAAAATAAATAAATAAAAACAGTATGGGGATGAGGTAGGTGAAAATGGGTGGGCTATTTACCAATAGACTATGTACAGCTGCAGCGATCGGTTAGCTGCTCAGATAGCAGATGTTTGAAGTTGGTGAGGGAGATAAAAGTCTCCAACTTCAGCGATTTTTGCAATTCGTTCCAATCACAGGCAGCAGAGAACTGGAACGAAAGGCGGCCAAATGAGGTGTTGGCTTTAGGGATGATCAGTGAGATACACCTGCTGGAGCGCGTGCTACGGATGGGTGTTGCCATCGTAACCAGTGAACTGAGATAAGGCGGAGCTTTACCTAGCATGGACTTGTAGATGACCTGGAGCCAGTGGGTCTGGCGACGAATATGTAGCGAGGGCCAGCCGACTAGAGCATACAAGTCGCAGTGGTGGGTGGTATAAGGTGCTTTAGTGACAAAACGGATGGCACTGTGATAAACTGCATCCAGTTTGCTGAGTAGAGTGTTGGAAGCAATTTTGTAGATGACATCGCCGAAGTCGAGGATCGGTAGGATAGTCAGTTTTACTAGGGTAAGTTTGGCGGCGTGAGTGAAGGAGGCTTTGTTGCGGAATAGAAAGCCGACTCTTGATTTGATTTTCGATTGGAGATGTTTGATATGGGTCTGGAAGGAGAGTTTAGAGTCTAGCCAGACACCTAGGTACTTATAGATGTCCACATATTCAAGGTCGGAACCATCCAGGGTGGTGATGCTGTTCAGGCGTGCGGGTGCAGGCAGCGAACGGTTGAAAAGCATGCATTTGGTTTTACTAGCGTTTAAGAGCAGTTGGAGGCCACGGAAGGAGTGCTGTATGGCATTGAAGCTCGTTTGGAGGTTAGATAGCACAGTGTCCAAGGACGGGCCGGAAGTATATAGAATGGTGTCGTCTGCGTAGAGGTGGATCAGGGAATCGCCCGCAGCATGAGAAACATCATTGATATATACAGAGAAAAGAGTCGGCCCGAGAATTGAACCCTGTGGCACCCCCATAGAGACTGCCAGAGGACCGGACAGCATGCCCTCCGATTTGACACACTGAACTCTGTCTGCAAAGTAATTGGTGAACCAGGCAAGGCAGTCATCCGAAAAACCGAGGCTACTGAGTCTGCCAATAAGAATACGGTGATTGACAGAGTCGAAAGCCTTGGCAAGGTCTATGAAGACGGCTGCACAGTACTGTCTTTTATCGATGGCGGTTATGATATCGTTTAGTACCTTGAGCGTGGCTGAGGTACACCCGTGACCGGCTCGGAAACCAGATTGCACAGCGGAGAAGGTACGGTGGGATTCAAGATGGTCAGTGATCTGTTTGTTGACTTGGCTTTCGAAGACCTTAGATAGGCAGGGCAGGATGGATATTGGTCTGTAACAGTTTGGGTCCAGGGTGTCGCCCCCTTTGAAGAGGGGGATGACTGCGGCAGCTTTCCAATCCTTGGGGATCTCAGACGATATGAAAGAGAGGTTGAACAGGCTGGTAATAGGGGTTGCGACAATGGCGGCGAATAGTTTCAGGAATAGAGGGTCCAGATTGTCAAGCCCAGCTGATTTGTACGGGTCCAGGTTTTGCAGCTCTTTCAGAACATCTGCTATCTGGATTTGGGTAAAGGAGAACCTGGAGAGGCTTGGGCGAGTAGCTGCGGGGGGGGGGGGGGGCTGTTGGACGAGGTTGGAGTAGCCAGGCGGAAGGCATGGCCAGCCGTTGAGAAATGCTTGTTGAAGTTTTCGATAATCATGGATTTATCGGTGGTGACCGTGTTACCTAGCCTCAGTGCAGTGGGCAGCTGGGAGGAGGTGCTCTTGTTCTCCATGGACTTCACAGTGTCCCAGAACTTTTTGGAGTTGGAGCTACAGGATGCAAACTTCTGCCTGAAGAAGTTGGCTTTAGCTTTCCTGACTGACTGTGTGTATTGGTTCCTGACTTCCCTGAACAGTTGCATATCGCGGGGACTGTTCGATGTTAGTGCAGTCCGCCACAGGATGTTTTTGTGCTGGTCGAGGGCAGTCAGGTCTGGAGTGAACCAGGGGCTATATCTGTTCTTAGTTCTGCATTTTTTGAACGGAGCGTGCTTATCTAAAATGGTGAGGAAGTTACTTTTAAAGAAAGACCAGGCATCCTCAACTGACGGGATGAGGTCAATGTCCTTCCAGGATACCCGGGCCAGGTCGATTAGAAAGGCCTGCTCACAGAAGTGTTTTAGGGAGCGTTTGACAGTGATGAGGGGTGGTCGTTTGACTGCGGCTCCGTAGCGGATACAGGCAATGAGGCAGTGATCGCTGAGATCCTGGTTGAAGACAGCGGAGGTGTATTTGGAGGGCCAGTTGGTCAGGATGACGTCAATGAGGGTGCCCTTGTTTACAGAGTTAGGGTTGTACCTGGTGGGTTCCTTGATGATTTGAGTGAGATTGAGGGCATCTAGCTTAGATTGTAGGACTGCCGGGGTGTTAAGCATATCCCAGTTTAGGTCACCTAACAGAACAAACTCTGAAGCTAGATGGGGGGCGATCAATTCACAAATGGTGTCCAGGGCACAGCTGGGAGCTGAGGGGGGTCGGTAGCAGGCGGCAACAGTGAGAGACTTATTTCTGGAGAGAGTAATTTTCAAAATTAGTAGTTCGAACTGTTTGGGTATGGACCTGGAAAGTATGACATTACTTTGCAGGCTATCTCTGCAGTAGACTGCAACTCCTCCTCCTTTGGCAGTTCTATCTTGACAGAAGATGTTATAGTTGGGTATGGAAATCTCAGAATTTTTGGTGGCCTTCCTGAGCCAGGATTCAGACACGGCAAGGACATCAGGGTTAGCAGAGTGTGCTAGAGCAGTGAGTAAGACAAACTTAGGGAGGAGGCTTCTGATGTTGACATGCATGAAACCAAGGCTTTTTCGATCACAGAAGTCAACAAATGAGGGTGCCTGGGGACATGCAGGGCCTGGGTTTACCTCCACATCACCCGCGGAACAGAGAAGGAGTAGTATGAGGGTGCGGCTGAAGGCTATCAAAACTGGTCGCCTAGGGCGTTGGGGACAGAGAATAAGAGGAGCAGGTTTCTGGGCATGGTAGAATATATTCAGGGCATAATGCGCAAACAGGGGTATGGTGGGGTGCGGGTACAGCGGAGGTAAGCCCAGGCACTGGGTGATGATGAGAGAGGTTGTATCTCTGGACATGCTGGTTGTAATGGGTGAGGTCACCGCATGTGTGGGGGGTGGGACAAAGGAGGTAACAGGGGTATAAAGAGTGGAACTAGGGGCTCCATTGTAAACTAAAACAATGATAACTAACCTGCACAACAGTATACAAGGCATATTGACATTTGAGAGAGACATACAGCGAGGCATACAGTAATCACAGGTGTTGAATTGGGAGAGCTAGCTAAAACAGTAGGTGAGACAACAGCTAATCAGCTAGCACAACAACAGCAGGTAGAATGGCGATTGATTAGGCAGAGAGGGTCGGATTAACTACACACAGAGCCTAAGTGCGGCTGGGGCCGACAGATAAAACATAAACAAGCAGAATGGATTACCGTGATTAATGGACAGTCCAGCATGCATCAGCTATGTAGCCAAGTGATCAGTGTCCAAGGGTCAGCGGTGGATGGGGCAGGGAAGCTGGACTGGCGAGTGTTATCCAGGTTAGAAAACTAACAATGACCAAATAGCTTGTAGCCAGTTAGCTGGTTAGCTTCTGGAGGTTCTTGAGTGTGTTCTAAAAATGTAAAGATAATAGCGGTTCCGTATCACATTGGGTGAGGCAGGTTACCGGAAGGTATAAACAAATTAAAAATCGAAAAGGGATAGAAAGTAAATATGGGTTCAGTGAGTGTTTGGGACGCGGCGATTCAGACGGTTAGCAGGCCTGTGCTAACAAGCTAACAGTTAGTAGACGGTGCTAAACACGGTAGCAGTTAGCGGACCGGGCTAAACAAGCTAGCAGTTAGCAGGCCGAATTTGCAAGCAAGGAGAATAGCAAGGGCTAGAGAGTTAGCCTTTGGGGACGTCGCGATGGGGGTATCTGTTTATTCCTCTTCATGCAGTGACATCGATGGACCGGTCGTGGGTCTGGATATTGTAGCCCAGGAGCTCAAAATGTTCCGTTTGCGATGGGAATCCGGGGATGAAAAATAAAATAAAATAATAAATAGGTCCGTTATGCTCTGGTTAGAGTCGCGTTGTTCGAACTGGCGAGAGCTTTCCGAGCTAAAGGTTAGCTGATGACCGGTTAGCTGAAGACCGCTAGCAATGTTTTGCTGAAGCTGGTAGTTCGTTGGCTAGCTTCAGTTGAGGGGTTCCAGGTTCGAAGTAAATATAAATACTTTAGGAAAAATAGCTACGTTGGGTGAGGCGGGTTGCAGGAGAGTATTTAGAAGAAGTTGAGGTTCAGCAAAAAGTTTTAAAGATATGTGAAGAAAAAAACGAAAACAAACGATATATACAAGGGACACGACACGACAATACGTCCTACTGCTACGCCATCTTGGAGTATTTCATGTTGCCACATTATAAATATCCCCTAGGACTGCCAATCGATTCAAAAATGTAACCGTGTTTTTCCGCCGTGATTAAACAAATTCATGATTTGCTCAAATTTGTAACGTCTGCTTCCAACTCACACTCTCAAACACGTAGATCCCCCCCGAACGCAGCTCACTCTCCAGATCCCAATCACCTGAATTCTGATCACCTGTTCACACACCTGTATGTCATTATCACACACTGTTTAAGTTCAGTTCTTTGCACCCCATCATTGTGAGGTATTGTTTGTTTTGTGACACACTTCTATTCAGAGCTCTGTTTTTCCCCATAATTGAATCCTCCCGTGTATGATAGTTTTGGCCTGCCTCACTATCGACAACTTTTGCCTATTTCCTGCCTGTACCGATAGCGGATTTCCTGTTATCAAGCTATTGCCTGATCTCCCGGACAACGTTACTAGTCTTTTCCCTGCCTGTACTGTTGCTTTGTTGGACCCCCTGTGTATGACCTTCTGCCTGCCCCTGGACCCAGCTACCTGCCCCTGGACCCTGCTACCTGCCCCTGGATCCTGCCCCTGGACCCAGCTACCTGCCCCTGGACCCTGCTACCTGCCCCTGGACCCTGCCCCTGGACCCTGCTACCTGCCCCTGGACCCTGCTACCTGCCCCTGGACCCAGCTACCTGCCCCTGGACCCAGCCACCTGCCCCTGGACCCAGCTACCTGCCCCTGGACCCTGCTACCTGCCCCTGGACCCTGCTACCTGCCCCTGGACCCTGCTACCTGCCCCTGGACCCTGCTACCTGCCCCTGGACCCAGCTACCTGCCCCTGGACCCAGCTACCTGCCCCTTGACCCAGCTACCTGCCCCTTGACCCAGCTACCTGCCCCTTGACCCAGCTACCTGCCCCTTGACCCAGCTACCTGCTCCTGGACCCAGCTACCTGCCCCTGGACCCTGCTACCTGCCTCCTCCTGTGGTCCTTGACCTTTAAACACCTGCTGCTCCCTGCACTTGAAACCAGCTCTCTGTCTCCCATCGTGTTCATTACAAAACTAAGTTGTAATGTAAGATTTTTTTTTTATACAAACATTGATGTCTTGATTTTGTCCAAAGTAAGGCTTAGCAAAATCAGGTAAACTGATAAACAGTCTTTCTTTACCCTCAACTAGTTTTGACATCGCGTTGTTGTAAAATGTTACGTATTTTGGATGTTTTCAGTGTATTTTCAATGCTTTTTTTTTTTTTGTGCATTAAAATTACAAAAACTTATTGTGGCTGCAATCCCGATATCGGGATAAGTGTCATCAACAATCGCTGAATAGCATAGCGCTACATTCAATAAATATTACTACAAATATTTATATTCATCAAATCACAAGTGGAGGATAGGAAAACACAGCTTAGCCTTTTGTTAATCCACCTGTTGTGTCAGATTTTGAAATTATGCTTTTCAGCGAAAGCAATCCAAGCGTTTGTGTCAGTTTATCGATCACATGGCAAAACATTAAGTACACTTAGCAACAGGTAGCTTGGTCACGAAAATCAGAAAACCAATCAAATTAATCGTTTACCTTTGATGATCTTCGGATGTTTTCACTCACGAGACTCCCAGTTACACAACAAATGTTCCATTTGTTCCATAAAGATTATTTTTATATCCAAAATACCTCCGTTTGTTTGTCGCGTTATGTTCAGAAATCCACAGGAAAGAGCGGTCATGACAACGCAGTCGAATATTCCAAATAGTTTCCATAATATCCACAGAAACATGTCAAACGTTTTTTTTAAATCAATCCTCAGGTTGTTTTTAAAATTTATAATCGATAATATATCAACCGCAAATGTCTCTCAAAGTAGGAGAGGGAAAAGCAATACCTATCCAAATTCTGTTGCGCGAGCAAAACTCATGTGACCGCTTGACGCAATGTTATCTTTCTGGCTCATTTTTCAAAATAAAAGCCTGAAACTATGTCTGGAGACTGTTGACACCTTGAGGAAGCGATAGGAAAAGGTTCATATCCCTTTAAATCTTAAAGGGAGATTATGGAACATGGAGTTTTCAAAATAGCTTTTTGATTTTCCTCAGGGTTTCGCCTGCAATATTAGTTATTATAATTATTAGTTATCAATATTTTGACAGTTTTGGAAACTTTAGAGTGTTTTCTATCCAATACTACTAATAATATGCATATATTAGCAACTGAGACTGAGGAGCTGGCCGTTTACAATGGGCACCTTTTCATCCAAGCTACTCAATACTGCCCCTGCAGCCATAAAAAGTTAACTGATTAACTCCGACAGACATTCAACTGGGATTTTCACTGACCAACGTAGGAAGAAGAGAAGCATGCCCCTGCAGCAGTATGGATGGATGGCTCAGAAATAAGAAATAAGACCTACACTCCGCTAGAATGGATGGCTCAGAAATAAGAAATAAGACCTATACTCCACTAGAATGGATGGCTCAGAAATAAGAAATAAGACCTACACTCCGCTAGAATGGATGGCTCAGAAATAAGAAATAAGACCTATACTCCGCTAGAATGGATGGCTCAGAAATAAGAAATAAGACCTATACTCCGCTAGAATGGATGGCTCAGAAATAAGAAAGAAGACCTATACTCCACTAGAATGGATGGCTCAGAAATAAGAAATAAGACCTATACTCCGCTAGAATGGATGGCTCAGAAATAAGAAATAAGACCTATACTCCGCTAGAATGGATGGCTCAGAAATAATAAATAAGACCTATACTCCGCTAGAATGGATGGCTCAGAAATAAGAAATAAGACCTATACTCCGCTAGAATGGATGGCTCAGAAATAAGAAATAAGACCTATACTCCACTAGAATGGATGGCTCAGAAATAAGAAATAAGACCTATACTCCGCTAGAATGGATGGCTCAGAAATAAGTAATAAGACCTATACTCCGCTAGAATGGATGGCTCAGAAATAAGAAATAATACTGTCATTATTATACTCCATTTTACAGAATGGCATTATAGAATGGCGTCCATATGTGGAAAGAAACATTGCTACTGCAACATGTTTACAAAATCTTTTCACATTTTTATTACATTTTTTATTTAAAATCTATTTAACTAGGCAAGTCAGTTAAGAATAAAATTCTTATTTTACAATGACGGTCTACCAGAAGGCAAAAGGCCTCCTGTGGGGACGGGGACCTGGGATTAACAATATAAATATAGGACAAAACCACACATCACGACAAGAGAGACACCACAACACTACATCAAGAGAGACCTAAGACAACAACACAGCAAGGTAGCAACACACGACAACAGAGCATGTGAGGAGAGCACTACTATTTCACCACCACATGTGAAAGTGAGATTTTCACATGGAGCTTTCTTACATGTGAAACTGCAAACACAACAAAATGGGCACTGTAGCCATGTCATGTGTATTTATAGCCATATTAATATTATTTATTTAACTAGGCAAGTCAGTTAAGAACTACTTCTTATTTACAATGGCGGCCTACCCCCCCGACCAAACCCTAACCCTAACCCTAACCCGGGCGACGTTGTGCCAATTGTCCGCCGCCCTAAGGGACTCCCAATCACGGCCGGTTGTGATACAGCCTGGAATCTAACCAGGGTCTGTAGTGACGCCTCTCGCACTGAGATGCAGTGCCTTAGACCGCTGCACCACTCGGCACCCCCATGTATGTAGCCATGTTATTACCTGGTACTTCCTGTATATAGCCATGTTATTACCTGGTACTTCCTGTATATAGCCATGTTATTACCTGGTACTTCCTGTATAAAGCCATGTTATTACCTGGTACGTCATGCATATAGCCATGTTATTACCTGGTACTTCCTGTATATAGCCATGTTATTACCTGGTACTTCCTGTATTTAGCCATGTTATTACCTGGTACTTCCTGTATATAGCCATGTTATTACCTGGTACTTCCTGTATATAGCCATGTTATTACCTGGTACTTCCTGTATATAGCCGTTTTATTACCTGGTACTTCCTGTATATAGCCATGTTATTACCTGGTACTTCCTGTATATAGCCGTTTTATTACCTGGTACTTCCTGTATATAGCCATGTTATTACCTCAGTACTGGTACTTCCTGTATATAGCCGTGTTAGTTGTGCTCGTTGTTGTTAGTCACTGTGTATTTCTCCTCGTCACTGTTTCTGTTTATATTTTATTTCATCTTTAACTCGGCATTGTTGGAAAATGACCAACAGGTAGCATTTCATTGTTAGTCTACACCTGTTGTTTACCAAAGCATATGACAAATAAAATGTGATTTTGATTTTACACACACACAACACAGCCCACACACTGCGAGCGAGTGATTGGTGTTTTTGAGCTGTCAGTTCCTTCTCTTAATGATTTTCCCGATCATCCTAAGTGTTGTGATTTAAATCCCTCCCTCAATCCCTCCCTCCATCCCTCTCTCCCTCCCTCCATCCCTCCCTCTATCATCCCTCTATCCCTCCCTCCATCACTCCCTCCATCCCTCCCTCCCTCCCTCAATCCCTCTATCCCTCCCTCCCTCCATACATCCCTCCCTCCCTCCATCCCTCTATCCCTCCATCCCTCACTACATCCCTCCCTCCATCCCTCCCTCCATCCATCCACCCATCCCTCCATCCCTCTATCCTTCTATCCCTACCTCTATCCCTCCATCCATCCCTCTATCCCTCCATCTCTCCCTCAATCCCTCCATCCATCCCTCCATCCATCCCTCCCTCCCTCCTTCCATCCATCCCTCCCTCCCTCCCTCCCTCCCTCCCTCCCTCCCTCCCTCCCTCCCTCCCTCCCTCCCTCCCTCCCTCCCTCCATCCATCCATCCACCCACCCATCCCTCCATCCCTCCATCCATCCCTCTATCCCTCCATCTCTCCATCCATCCATCCATCCCTCCATCCATCCATCCCTCCCTCCCTCCCTCCCTCCCTCCCTCCCTCCCTCCCTCCCTCCCTCCCTCCCTCCCTCCCTCCATCCATCCATCCCTCCATCCATCCATCCCTCTATCCCTACCTCCTTCCCTCTATCCCTCCATCCATCCCTCTATCCCTCCATTCATCCATCCATCCCTCCATCCCTCCCTCTATCCCTCCCTCCATCCATCCATCCATCCATCCCTCCCTCTATCCCTCCATCCATCCCTCTATCCCTCCATCCATCCCTCCATCCATCCATCCTTCCATACCTCCATCCATCCCTCCCTCCATCCCTCCATCCCTCTATCCCTACCTCCCTCCCTCTATCCCTCTATCCATTCATCCCTCCGTCCCGCCATCCCTCCATCCATCCCTCCCTCCATCCCTCCATCCCTCTATCCCTACCTCCCTCCCTCTATCCCTCCATCCATCCCTCTATCCCTCCATCCATTCATCCCTCCATCCCTCCATCTCTCTCTCTCTCCCTCCCTCCCTCCCTCCCTCCATCCATCCATCCATCCATCCATCCATCCATCCATCCCTACATCCATCACTCTATCGCTACCTCCCTCCCTCTATCCCTCCATCCATCCCTCTATCCCTCCATCCATCCATCCCTCCATCCATCCATCCATCCTTCCATCCCTCCATCCATCCCTCCCTCCATCCCTCCATACCTCTATCCCTCCTTCCATCCCTCCCTCCCTCCCTCCATCACTCCATCCCTCTATCCCTCTATCCCTCTATCCCTCCATCCATCCCTCTATCCCCTCATCCTTCCCTCTATCCCCCCATCCCTCCCTCCCTCCATCCCTCCCTCTATCCATACCTCCCTCCCTCTATCCCTCCATCCATCCCTCTATCCCTCCATCCATTCATCCCTCCACCCCTCTATCCCTCCCTCCATCCCTCTATCCCTCCCACCATACCTCCACCCCTCCCTCCATTCATCCCTCCATCCATCCATCCATCCCTCCCTCCATTCATCCCTCCATCCATCCCTCCATCCCTCCCTCCATCCCTCCATCCCTCCCTCCCTCCATTCATCCCTCCATTCATCCCTCCATCCCTCGCTCCATCCCTCCATCCCTCCTTCCCTCCCTCCATCCCTCTCTCCCTCCCTCCATCCCTCCCTCTATCATCCCTCTATCCCTCCCTCCATCACTCCCTCCATCCCTCCCTCCCTCCCTCCCTCAATCCCTCTATCCCTCCCTCCCTCCATACATCCCTCCCTCCCTCCATCCCTCTATCCCTCCATCCCTCACTCCATCCATCCCTCCATCCCTCCCTCCATACCCTCCCTCCCTCCCTCCCTTCCTCCCTCCCTCCCTCCCTCCCTCCCTCCATCCATCCATCCATCCCTCCATACATCCCTCCCTCCATCCATCCCTCCCTCCATCCATCCACCCATCCCTCCATCCCTCTATCCCTCTATCCCTACCTCTATCCCTCCATCCATCCCTCTATCCCGCCATCTCTCCCTCAATCCCTCCATCCATCCCTCCATCCATCCCTCCCTCCCTCCATCCCTCCCTCCCTCCCTCCCTCCCTCCCTCCCTCCCTCCCTCCCTCCCTCCCTCCCTCCCTCCCTCCCTCCCTCCCTCCCTCCATCCATCCATCCACCCATCCCTCTATCCCTCCATCCATCCCTCTATCCCTCCATCTCTCCATCCATCCATCCATCCCTCCATCCATCCATCCCTCCCTCCCTCCCTCCCTCCCTCCCTCCCTCCCTCCCTCCCTCCCTCCCTCCCTCCCTCCCTCCCTCCCTCCCTCCCTCCATCCATCCATCCCTCCATCCATCCATCCCTCTATCCCTACCTCCTTCCCTCTATCCCTCCATCCATCCCTCTATCCCTCAGTTCATCCATCCATCCCTCCATCCATCCCTCTATCCCTCCCTCCATCCATCCATCCATCCATCCCTCCCTCTATCCCTCTATCCCTCCATCCATCCCTCCATACCTCCATCCATCCCTCCCTCCATCCCTCCATCCCTCTATCCCTACCTCCCTCCCTCTATCCCTCTATCCATTCATCCCTCCGTCCCTCCATACCTCCATCCCTCCATCCATCCCTCCCTCCATCCCTCCATCCCTCTATCCCTACCTCCCTCCCTCTATCCCTCCATCTATCCCTCTATCCCTCCATCCATTCATCCCTCCATCCCTCCATCTCTCTCTCCCTCCCTCCCTCCCTCCATCCATCCATCCATCCATCCATCCATCCATCCCTCCATCCATCCCTCTATCCCTCCATCCATCCATCCCTCCATCCTTCCATCCCTCCATCCATCCCTCCATCCCTCCATACCTCTATCCCTCCCTCCATCCCTCCCTCCCTCCCTCCATCACTCCATCCCTCTATCCCTCTATCTCTCTATCCCTCTATCCCTCCATCCATCCCTCTATCCCCCCATCCTTCCCTCTATCCCCCCATCCCTCCCTCCCTCCATCCCTCCCTCTATCCATACCTCCCTCCCTCTATCCCTCCATCCATCCCTCTATCCCTCCATCCATTCATCCCTCCACCCCTCTATCCCTCCCTCCATCCCTCTATCCCTCCCACCATACCTCCACCCCTCCCTCCATTCATCCCTCCATCCATCCATCCATCCCTCCCTCCATTCATCCCTCCATCCATCCCTCCATCCCTCCCTCCATCCCTCCCTCCCTCCATTCATCCCTCCATCCATCCCTCCATCCCTCCCTCCATCCCTCCATCCCTCCCTCCCTCCATTCATCCCTCCATCCATCCCTCCATCCCTACCTCCCTCCATCCATCCCTCCATCCCTCTATCCCTACCTACCTCCCTCCCTCCATCCCTCTATTCCTCCATCTGTCTGTTCTCAAGGGTAAAACTGGGAGGAGAGGAATCGTAATAAGGCTCTGGCGGCTCCTTTTATGACTGTGGAAACAAACCTCTCACTTTTCCCCGTCTAACAAGGTGTGTGTGTGTGTGTGTGTGTGTGTGTGTGTGTGTGTGTGTGTGTGTGTGTGTGTGTGTGTGTGTAACATCTCTCTCACGGACTAACTAGGTCGTAGCTGTCAACCTAGAGCGAGGCCATGCCAGGTGATATACACAGAACTGGAGAAACATCCCTCATAGGAGAGGAGGAGACAGGGGAGGCCATGCTAGGTGATATACATAGAACCCGAGAAACATTCATCCCTCATAGGAGAGGAAAGAGGGAGAGGGGGAGAGAGAGGGAAGAACCAAGAGAGCATAGGCGGTTAAGAAGGCAGAAGGGGTGATCAGACCTTGAAGAAAATCTATTCCTCATTCTTCTACCTTCCTTACCCGTCATAACTCTTCTCCCTCCTACCTACTGTCTTCCCTTCGCTGCCCCCTCCCCACCCTCATTCCCTGTAGCATGGGCGCGACTTTGATTTTAGAAGTGTGTGGGGGGAGGGGGGGGGGGGGTCACAAGCATGTAAAGCTCATTTCCTGTATTTCCACTAGTGCTGTCCCCAACAATAAAAAAAAAAACTATTGGTCAACCAAGAGTAACTATTATTTTCTTTCAATCAATCGACATTTTTAAATGTTTATTTTTCCATATATAGACACATCCTATTAAATTCAAATCAACTACATGTACTGAACTTGTCTGATGCTTTAGGCACGCTGTTTGATTAAATAATTAAAACACACATATGACTCAAGAGGGAGCCAGAGGTCAAGATAGCCTAACCAGAAGAGAGAAGATAGCCTAACCAGAAGAGAGAAGATAGCCTAACCAGAAGATAGCCTAACCAGAAGAGAGAAGATAGCCTAACCAGAAGATAGCCTAACTAGAAGAGAGAAGACAGCCTAACCAGAAGAGAGAAGAAATAAAACCTCTTCCCGATCTCTTCTTCTCCTGCTGCTACTGGCCTTCGTAGAATTACGCTCCGGAAGTTACCGGAAAAAGACAACCTTTTCCATTTGGAAATGTATCTTCCCATTTCCACCGATCTACCTACCGGTTATGGTTACCATTTCTACCGATCTACCTACCGGTTATGGTTACCATTTCTACCGATCTACCTACCGGTTATGGTTACCATTTCCGTATAACTGTTTCCTTCCATTTATACTAGTCTTTGTATCTCATAGTCTGTTGTTAATCTATATTCTATATTCTAAATCTAAATTAAAATTACACAAATCTAAAAGTTAATTTTACTGCCATTGCCAACTACGTAAAAAAATAAAAAATACCGACATAAAAGCCAACACATAAAAACCATTGCAGCCTGCAGGTAGAAAATATCCTGTAAAATAAATATCCTAGAAATCACATTGTCCACGTGTGTCTGCAATCAACATGAAACATTGTATCAACTAGGTCCCCAGAAACTAGCAAACTTGAAACATTGTATCAACTATCAACAAGGTCGCCCAGAAACTAGCAAACTTGAAACATTGTATCAACTATCAACTAGGTCGCCCAGAAACTAGCAAACATGAAACATTGTATGAAATATTCTGATCCCTCAGAGTTTCCCATTGCCTGTGAGCTCAGGACAGACTAGGCTATTTGTGATAAGAAGTAATCAGGTATTTTATGACGTTTCTACTGGATCAGAGCATTACATTTTTCCCTTTCATGACGAGTGGTTATTGAAAGGGAGAGTGCTGGAGATATTGTTCAAATGCTTTGAGAAACTATTGTCATTCTCAATTGATTCTAAAAAATAAATGTAGTTTACTTGCTGTTTGAGGTGAGGAGAAATGACTTTGAGAAACTCAACAGCTCGTTAGTGATGGTGAGTTATGCCAATCAGAAATACTATCAGACATCCCCCAAACGGGCACATGTATAGGCCTACATTTGCGCGCAGGCCAGGTAGACTAGTCCTACTTCTATCTGCGTAGTCAGGTGTGCGTCCTTACTCGACATTGGCAGGAGCGTTTCAAACAAAAGACAATTAATAAAATTGACAAAACTTTGTAAGTGGAATGAAATAAACAAAAAAACGTGTTTCTCACAAGCGTAGCGTAGGTTGTGAGTTCTGTATTAACACATGTCCACACTGACAATGAGAACGGTAAATCACGGTGCTAATAATATATTCAATGCATTAACAGGAATTACCGTAACCAAACAAACATTGCAGATTAGAAATGATGAGAAATAACGGTCAGATGTAGCAATACTACTGGTGAAATACGTGGAATTAATAGACACAGCAGACAACGTATAAAATTGCGTTGTGAAAAAGTGAATACCCACAAAATGGTGGGAGAGAGATGTACCTTGGACATCTGATCCACAATCCCCATATTCTTGGACCGCGGCATCCCCGCAGCCTCCTCAATGAATTAGTCTACTGAGACAGGCACAAATCAGACAGGTGTCTCGTGTGCCATGAACAACAACAAAAAAGTAGCTCTTTGCGACTGCTCGACTACAAAAAAAATCTCATGTTTTCAATACAGAACCCTTTTTGTCAAACAGTACTCCATATAAGGCAAGTTGCACTGTATACCCTTCATCTTGTAATAAATCAAATGTTGTGATGCATAACTTGACATTGCTGACATCCATTGTGACATTTGTATTAGTATTTATATTTATGATGTTCCTGTCAAGGTAGCAGCTACTCTTCCTGGGGTTTATTATGGATCCCCATTAGTTCCTGCCATGGCAGCAGCTACTCTTCCTGGGGTTTATTATGGATCCCCATTAGTTCCTGCCAAGGCAGCAGCTACTCTTCCTGGGGTTTATTAGGGATCCCCATTAGTTCCTGTCAAGGTAGCAGCTACTCTTCCTGGGGTTTATTATGGATCCCCATTAGTTCCTGCCAAGGCAGCAGCTACTCTTCCTGGGGTTTATTATGGATCCCCATTAGTTCCTGTCAAGGTAGCAGCTACTCTTCCTGGGGTTTATTATGGATCCCCATTAGTTCCTGTCAAGTCAGCAGCTACTCTTCCTGGGGTTTATTATAGATCCCCATTAGTTCCTGTCAAGGCAGCAGCTACTCTTCCTGGGATTTATTATGGATCCCCATTAGTTCCTGCCAAGGCAGCAGCTACTCTTCCTGGGGTTTATTATGGATCCCCATTAGTTCCTACCAAGGCAGCAGCTACTCTTCCTGGGGTTTATTATAGATCCCCATTAGTTCCTGTCAAGGCAGCAGCTACTATTCCTGGGGTTTATTATGGATCCCCATTAGTTCCTGTCAAGGCAGCAGCTACTCTTCCTGGGGTTTATTATGGATCCCCATTAGTTCCTGCCAAGGCAGCAGCTACTCTTCCTGGTGTTTATTATGGATCCCCATTAGTTCCTGTCAAGGTAGCAGCTACTCTTCCTGGGGTTTATTATGGATCCCCATTAGTTCCTGTCAAGGTAGCAGCTACTCTTCCTGGGGTTTATTATGGATCCCCATTAGTTCCTGTCAAGGTAGCAGCTACTCTTCCTGGGGTTTATTATGGATCCCCATTAGTTCCTGTCAAGGTAGCAGCTACTCTTCCTGGGGTTTATTATGGATCCCCATTAGTTCCTGTCAAGGTAGCAGCTACTCTTCCTGGGGTTTATTATGGATCCCCATTAGTTCCTGTCAAGGTAGCAGCTACTCTTCCTGGGGTTTATTATGGATCCCCATTAGTTCCTGTCAAGTCAGCAGCTACTCTTCCTGGGGTTTATTATAGATCCCCATTAGTTCCTGTCAAGGCAGCAGCTACTCTTCCTGGGATTTATTATGGATCCCCATTAGTTCCTGCCAAGGCAGCAGCTACTCTTCCTGGGGTTTATTATGGATCCCCATTAGTTCCTGTCAAGGTAGCAGCTACTCGTCCTGGGGTTTATTATGGATCCCCATTAGTTGCTGTCAAGGTAGCAGCTACTCTTCCTTGGGTTTATTATGGATCCCCATTAGTTCCTGTCAAGGTAGCAGCTACTCTTCCTGGGGTTTATTATGGATCCCCATTAGTTCCTGTCAAGGTAGCAGCTACTCTTCCTGGGGTTTATTATGGATCCCCATTAGTTCCTGTCAAGGTAGCAGCTACTCTTCCTGGGGTTTATTATGGATCCCCATTAGTTCCTGTCAAGGTAGCAGCTACTCTTCCTGGGGTTTATTATGGATCCCCATTAGTTCCTGTCAAGGTAGCAGCTACTCTTCCTGGGGTTTATTATGGATCCCCATTAGTTCCTGTCAAGGTAGCAGCTACTCTTCCTGGGGTTTATTATGGATCCCCATTAGTTCCTGTCAAGGTAGCAGCTACTCTTCCTGGGGTTTATTATGGATCCCCATTAGTTCCTGTCAAGTCAGCAGCTACTCTTCCTGGGGTTTATTATAGATCCCCATTAGTTCCTGTCAAGGCAGCAGCTACTCTTCCTGGGATTTATTATGGATCCCCATTAGTTCCTGCCAAGGCAGCAGCTACTCTTCCTGGGGTTTATTATGGATCCCCATTAGTTCCTACCAAGGCAGCAGCTACTCTTCCTGGGGTTTATTATAGATCCCCATTAGTTCCTGTCAAGGCAGCAGCTACTCTTCCTGGGGTTTATTATGGATCCCCATTAGTTCCTGTCAAGGCAGCAGCTACTCTTCCTGGGGTTTATTATGGATCCCCATTAGTTCCTGCCAAGGCAGCAGCTACTCTTCCTGGGGTTTATTATGGATCCCCATTAGTTCCTGTCAAGGTAGCAGCTACTCTTCCTGGGGTTTATTATGGATCCCCATTAGTTCCTGTCAAGGTAGCAGCTACTCTTCCTGGGGTTTATTATGGATCCCCATTAGTTCCTGTCAAGGTAGCAGCTACTCTTCCTGGGGTTTATTATGGATCCCCATTAGTTCCTGTCAAGGTAGCAGCTACTCTTCCTGGGGTTTATTATGGATCCCCATTAGTTCCTGTCAAGGTAGCAGCTACTCTTCCTGGGGTTTATTATGGATCCCCATTAGTTCCTGTCAAGGTAGCAGCTACTCTTCCTGGGGTTTATTATGGATCCCCATTAGTTCCTGTCAAGGTAGCAGCTACTCTTCCTGGGGTTTATTATGGATCCCCATTAGTTCCTGTCAAGGTAGCAGCTACTCTTCCTGGGGTTTATTATGGATCCCCATTAGTTCCTGTCAAGGTAGCAGCTACTCTTCCTGGGGTTTATTATGGATCCCCATTAGTTGCTGTCAAGGTAGCAGCTACTCTTCCTGGGGTTTATTATGGATCCCCATTAGTTCCTGTCAAGGTAGCAGCTACTCTTCCTGGGGTTTATTATGGATCCCCATTAGTTCCTGTCAAGGTAGCAGCTACTCTTCCTGGGGTTTATTATGGATCCCCATTAGTTCCTGTCAAGGTAGCAGCTACTCTTCCTGGGGTTTATTATGGATCCCCATTAGTTACTGTCAAGGTAGCAGCTACTCTTCCTGGGGTTTATTATGGATCCCCATTAGTTACTGTCAAGGTAGCAGCTACTCTTCCTGGTGTTTATTATGGATCCCCATTAGTTCCTGCCAAGGCAGCAGCTACTCTTCCTAGGGTTTATTATGGATCCCCATTAGTTCCTGGGTTATATTATGGATCCCCATTAGTTCCTGCCAAGGCAGCAGCTACTCTTCCTGGGGTTTATTATGGATCCCCATTAGTTCCTGCCAAGGCAGCAGCTACTCTTCCTGGGGTTTATTATGGATCCCCATTAGTTCCTGTCAAGGTAGCAGCTACTCTTCCTGGGGTTTATTATGGATCTCCATTAGTTCCTGCCAAGGCAGCAGCTACTCTTCCTGGGGTTTATTATGGATCCCCATTAGTTCCTGCCAGGGCAGCAGCTACTCTTCCTGGGGTTTATTATGGATCCCAATTAGTTCCTGTCAAGGCAGCAGCTACTCTTTCTGGGGTTTATTATGGATCCCCATTAGTTCCTGTCAAGGCAGCAGCTACTCTTCCTGGGGTTTATTATGGATCCCCATTAGTTCCTGTCAAGGCAGCAGCTACTCTTCCTGGGTTATATTATGGATCCCCATTAGTTCCTGCCAAGGCAGCAGCTACTCTTCCTGGGGTTTATTATGGATCCCCATTAGTTCCTGCCAAGGCAGCAGCTACTCTTCCTGGGGTTTATTAAGGATCCCTATTAGTTCCTGTCAAGGCAGCAGCTACTCTTCCTGGGGTTTATTATGGATCCCCATTAGTTCCTGCCAAGGCAGCAGCTACTCTTCCTGGGGTTTATTATGGATCCCCATTAGTTCCTGTCAAGGCAACAGCTACTCTTCCTGGGGTTTATTATGGATCCCCATTAGTTCCTGCCAGGGCAGCAGCTACTCTTCCTGGGGTTTATTATGGATCCCCATTAGTTCCTGCCAAGGTAGCAGCTACTCTTCCTGGGGTTTATTATGGATCCCCATTAGTTCCTGTCAAGGTAGCAGCTACTCGTCCTGGGGTTTATTATGGATCCCCATTAGTTGCTGTCAAGGTAGCAGCTACTCTTCCTTGGGTTTATTATGGATCCCCATTAGTTCCTGTCAAGGTAGCAGCTACTCTTCCTGGGGTTTATTATGGATCCCCATTAGTTCCTGTCAAGGTAGCAGCTACTCTTCCTGGGGTTTATTATGGATCCCCATTAGTTCCTGTCAAGGCAGCAGCTACTCTTCCTGGGGTTTATTATGGATCCCCATTAGTTCCTGTCAAGGCAGCAGCTACTCTTCCTGGGTTATATTATGGATCCCCATTAGTTCCTGCCAAGGCAGCAGCTACTCTTCCTGGGGTTTATTATGGATCCCCATTAGTTCCTGCCAAGGCAGCAGCTACTCTTCCTGGGGTTTATTAAGGATCCCTATTAGTTCCTGTCAAGGCAGCAGCTACTCTTCCTGGGGTTTATTATGGATCCCCATTAGTTCCTGCCAAGGCAGCAGCTACTCTTCCTGGGGTTTATTATGGATCCCCATTAGTTACTGTCAAGGCAGCAGCTACTCTTCCTGAGGTTTATTATGGATCCCCATTAGTTCCTGTCAAGGCAGCAGCTACTCTTCCTGGGGTTTATTATGGATCCCCATTAGTTCCTGCCAAGGCAGCAGCTACTCTTCCTGGGGTTTATTATGGATCCCCATTAGTTCCTGTCAAGGCAACAGCTACTCTTCCTGGGGTTTATTATGGATCCCCATTAGTTCCTGCCAGGGCAGCAGCTACTCTTCCTGGGGTTTATTATGGATCCCCATTAGTTCCTGCCAAGGTAGCAGCTACTCTTCCTGGGGTTTATTATGGATCCCCATTAGTTCCTGTCAAGGTAGCAGCTACTCGTCCTGGGGTTTATTATGGATCCCCATTAGTTGCTGTCAAGGTAGCAGCTACTCTTCCTTGGGTTTATTATGGATCCCCATTAGTTCCTGTCAAGGTAGCAGCTACTCTTCCTGGGGTTTATTATGGATCCCCATTAGTTCCTGTCAAGGTAGCAGCTACTCTTCCTGGGGTTTATTATGGATCCCCATTAGTTCCTGTCAAGGTAGCAGCTACTCTTCCTGGGGTTTATTATGGATCCCCATTAGTTCCTGTCAAGGTAGCAGCTACTCTTCCTGGGGTTTATTATGGATCCCCATTAGTTCCTGTCAAGGTAGCAGCTACTCTTCCTGGGGTTTATTATGGATCCCCATTAGTTCCTGTCAAGGTAGCAGCTACTCTTCCTGGGGTTTATTATGGATCCCCATTAGTTCCTGTCAAGGTAGCAGCTACTCTTCCTGGGGTTTATTATGGATCCCCATTAGTTCCTGTCAAGTCAGCAGCTACTCTTCCTGGGGTTTATTATAGATCCCCATTAGTTCCTGTCAAGGCAGCAGCTACTCTTCCTGGGATTTATTATGGATCCCCATTAGTTCCTGCCAAGGCAGCAGCTACTCTTCCTGGGGTTTATTATGGATCCCCATTAGTTCCTACCAAGGCAGCAGCTACTCTTCCTGGGGTTTATTATAGATCCCCATTAGTTCCTGTCAAGGCAGCAGCTACTCTTCCTGGGGTTTATTATGGATCCCCATTAGTTCCTGTCAAGGCAGCAGCTACTCTTCCTGGGGTTTATTATGGATCCCCATTAGTTCCTGCCAAGGCAGCAGCTACTCTTCCTGGGGTTTATTATGGATCCCCATTAGTTCCTGTCAAGGTAGCAGCTACTCTTCCTGGGGTTTATTATGGATCCCCATTAGTTCCTGTCAAGGTAGCAGCTACTCTTCCTGGGGTTTATTATGGATCCCCATTAGTTCCTGTCAAGGTAGCAGCTACTCTTCCTGGGGTTTATTATGGATCCCCATTAGTTCCTGTCAAGGTAGCAGCTACTCTTCCTGGGGTTTATTATGGATCCCCATTAGTTCCTGTCAAGGTAGCAGCTACTCTTCCTGGGGTTTATTATGGATCCCCATTAGTTCCTGTCAAGGTAGCAGCTACTCTTCCTGGGGTTTATTATGGATCCCCATTAGTTCCTGTCAAGGTAGCAGCTACTCTTCCTGGGGTTTATTATGGATCCCCATTAGTTCCTGTCAAGGTAGCAGCTACTCTTCCTGGGGTTTATTATGGATCCCCATTAGTTCCTGTCAAGGTAGCAGCTACTCTTCCTGGGGTTTATTATGGATCCCCATTAGTTGCTGTCAAGGTAGCAGCTACTCTTCCTGGGGTTTATTATGGATCCCCATTAGTTCCTGTCAAGGTAGCAGCTACTCTTCCTGGGGTTTATTATGGATCCCCATTAGTTCCTGTCAAGGTAGCAGCTACTCTTCCTGGGGTTTATTATGGATCCCCATTAGTTCCTGTCAAGGTAGCAGCTACTCTTCCTGGGGTTTATTATGGATCCCCATTAGTTACTGTCAAGGTAGCAGCTACTCTTCCTGGGGTTTATTATGGATCCCCATTAGTTACTGTCAAGGTAGCAGCTACTCTTCCTGGTGTTTATTATGGATCCCCATTAGTTCCTGCCAAGGCAGCAGCTACTCTTCCTAGGGTTTATTATGGATCCCCATTAGTTCCTGGGTTATATTATGGATCCCCATTAGTTCCTGCCAAGGCAGCAGCTACTCTTCCTGGGGTTTATTATGGATCCCCATTAGTTCCTGCCAAGGCAGCAGCTACTCTTCCTGGGGTTTATTATGGATCCCCATTAGTTCCTGTCAAGGTAGCAGCTACTCTTCCTGGGGTTTATTATGGATCTCCATTAGTTCCTGCCAAGGCAGCAGCTACTCTTCCTGGGGTTTATTATGGATCCCCATTAGTTCCTGCCAGGGCAGCAGCTACTCTTCCTGGGGTTTATTATGGATCCCAATTAGTTCCTGTCAAGGCAGCAGCTACTCTTTCTGGGGTTTATTATGGATCCCCATTAGTTCCTGTCAAGGCAGCAGCTACTCTTCCTGGGGTTTATTATGGATCCCCATTAGTTCCTGTCAAGGCAGCAGCTACTCTTCCTGGGTTATATTATGGATCCCCATTAGTTCCTGCCAAGGCAGCAGCTACTCTTCCTGGGGTTTATTATGGATCCCCATTAGTTCCTGCCAAGGCAGCAGCTACTCTTCCTGGGGTTTATTAAGGATCCCTATTAGTTCCTGTCAAGGCAGCAGCTACTCTTCCTGGGGTTTATTATGGATCCCCATTAGTTCCTGCCAAGGCAGCAGCTACTCTTCCTGGGGTTTATTATGGATCCCCATTAGTTACTGTCAAGGCAGCAGCTACTCTTCCTGAGGTTTATTATGGATCCCCATTAGTTCCTGTCAAGGCAGCAGCTACTCTTCCTGGGGTTTATTATGGATCCCCATTAGTTCCTGCCAAGGCAGCAGCTACTCTTCCTGGGGTTTATTATGGATCCCCATTAGTTCCTGTCAAGGCAACAGCTACTCTTCCTGGGGTTTATTATGGATCCCCATTAGTTCCTGCCAGGGCAGCAGCTACTCTTCCTGGGGTTTATTATGGATCCCCATTAGTTCCTGCCAAGGCAGCAGCTACTCTTCCTGGGGTTTATTATGGATCCCCATTAGTTCCTGTCAAGGCAGCAGCTACTCTTCCTGGGGGTTTATTATGGATCCCCATTAGTTCCTGCCAGGGCAGCAGCTACTCTTCCTGGGGTTTATTATGGATCCCCATTAGTTCTTGTCAAGGCAGCAGCTACTCTTTCTGGGGTTTATTATGAATCCCCATTAGTTCCTGTCAAGGCAGCAGCTACTCTTCCTGGGGTTTATTATGGATCCCCATTAGTTCCTGTCAAGGCAGCAGCTACTCTTCCTGGTGTTTATTATGGATCCCCATTAGTTCCTGCCAGGGCAGCAGCTACTCTTCCTGGGGTTTATTATGGATCCCCATTAGTTCCTGCCAAGGCAGCAGCTACTCTTCCTGGGGTTTATTATGGATCCCCATTAGTTCCTGTCAAGGCAGCAGCTACTCTTCCTGGGGGTTTATTATGGATCCCCATTAGTTCCTGCCAGGGCAGCAGCTACTCTTCCTGGGGTTTATTATGGATCCCCATTAGTTCCTGTCAAGGCAGCAGCTACTCTTCCTGGGGTTTATTATGGATCCCCATTAGTTCCTTTCAAGGCAGCAGCTACTCTTCCTGGGGGTTTATTATGGATCCCCATTAGTTCATGCCAGGGCAGCAGCTACTCTTCCTGGGGTTTATTATGGATCCCCATTAGTTCCTGTCAAGGCAGCAGCTACTCTTTCTGGGGTTTATTAAGGATCCCCATTAGTTCCTGTCAAGGCAGCAGCTACTCTTCCTGGGGTGTATTATGGATCCCCATTAGTTCCTGTCAAGGCAGCAGCTACTCTTCCTGGGGTTTATTATGGATCCCCATTAGTTCCTGCCAAGGCAGCAGCTACTCTTCCTGGGGTTTATTATGGATCTCCATTAGTTCCTGCCAAGGCAGCAGCTACTATTCCTGGGGTTTATTATGGATCCCCATTAGTTCCTGCCAAGGCAGCCGCTACTCTTCCTGGGGTTTATTATGGATCCCCATTAGTTCCTGCCAAGGCAGCAGCTACTCTTCCTGGGGCTTATTATGGATCCCCATTAGTTCCTGCCAAGGCAGCAGCTACTCTTCCTGGGGTTTATTATGGATCCCCATTAGTTCCTGTCAAGGTAGCAGCTACTCTTCCTGGGGTTTATTATGGATCCCCATTAGTTCCTGTCAAGGCAGCAGCTACTCTTCCTGGTGTTTATTATGGATCCCCATTAGTTCCTGTCAAGGTAGCAGCTACTCTTCCTGGGGTTTATTATGGATCCCCATTAGTTCCTGTCAAGGTAGCAGCTACTCTTCCTGGTGTTTATTATGGATCCCCATTAGTTCCTGTCAAGGTAGCAGCTACTCTTCCTGGTGTTTATTATGGATCCCCATTAGTTCCTGTCAAGGTAGCAGCTACTCTTCCTGGGGTTTATTATGGATCCCCATTAGTTCCTGTCAAGGTAGCAGCTACTCTTCCTGGGGTTTATTATGGATCCCCATTAGTTCCTGTCAAGGCAGCAGCTACTCTTCCTGGGGTTTATTATGGATCCCCATTAGTTCCTGTCAAGGCAGCAGCTACTCTTCCTGGGGTTTATTATGGATCCCCATTAGTTCCTGCCAAGGCAGCAGCTACTCTTCCTGGGGTTTATTATGGATCCCCATTAGTTCCTGTCAAGGCAGCAGCTACTCTTCCTGGGGTTTATTATGGATCCCCATTAGTTCCTGTCAAGGCAGCAGCTACTCTTCCTGGGGTTTATTATGGATCCCCATTAGTTCCTGCCAAGGCAGCAGCTACTCTTCCTGGGGTTTATGATGGATCCCCATTAGTTCCTGTCAAGGTAGCAGCTACTCTTCCTGGTGTTTATTATGGATCCCCATTAGTTACTGTCAAGGTAGCAGCATCTCTTCCTGGAGTTTATTATGGATCCCCATTAGTTCCTGTCAAGGCAGAGCTACACTTCCTGGGGTTTATTATGGATCCCCATTACTTCCTGCCAAGGCAGCAGCTACTCTTCCTGGGGTTTATTATGGATCCCCATTAGTTCCTGTCAAGGCAGCAGCTACTCTTCCTGGGGTTTATTATGGATCCCTATTAGTTCCTGCCAAGGCAGCAGCTACTCTTCCCAGGGTGTATTATGGATCCCCATTAGTTCCTGCCAAGGCAGCAGCTACTCTTCCTGGGGTTTATTATGGATCCCCATTAGTTCCTGCCAAGGCAGCAGCTACTCTTCCTGGGGTTTATTGTGGATCCCCATTAGTTCCTGTCAAGGCAGCAGCTTCTCATCCTGGGGTTTATTATGGATCCCTATTAGTTCCTGCCAAGGCAGCAGCTACTCTTCCCAGGGTGTATTATGGATCCCCATTAGTTCCTGCCAAGGCAGCAGCTACTCTTCCTGGGGTTTATTATGGATCCCCATTAGTTCCTGTCAAGGCAGCAGCTACTCTTCCTGGGGTTTATTATGGATCCCCATTAGTTCCTGACAAGGCAGCAGCTACTCTTCCTGGGGTTTATTATGGATCCCCATTAGTTCCTGCCAAGGCTGCAGCTACTCTTCCTGTGGTTTATTATGGATCCCCATTAGTTCCTGTCAAGACATCAGCTACTCTTCCTGGGGTTTATTATGGATCCCCATTAGTTCCTACCAAGGCAGCAGCTACTCTTCCTGGGGTTTATTATGGATCCCCATTAGTTCCTGTCAAGGCAGCAGCTACTCTTCCTGGGGTTTATTATGGATCCCAATTAGTTCCTGCTAAGGCAGCAGCTACTCTTCCTGGGGTTTATTATGGATCCCCATTAGTTCCTGCCAAGGCAGCAGCTACTCTTCCTGGGGTTTATTATGGATCCCCATTAGTTCCTGTCAAGGCAGCAGCTACTCTTCCTGGGGTTTATTATGGATCCCCATTAGTTCCTGCCAAAGCAGCAGCTACTCTTCCTGAGGTTTATTATGGATCCCCATTAGTTCCTGTCAAGGCAGCAGCTACTCTTCCTGGGGTTTATTATGGATCCCCATTAGTTCCTGCCAAGGCAGCAGCTACTCTTCCTGGGGTTTATTATGGATCCCCATTAGTTCCTGTCAAGGCAGCAGCTACTCTTCCTGGGGTTTATTATGGATCCCCATTAGTTCCTGCCAAGGCAGCAGCTACTCTTCCTGGGGTTTATTATGGATCCCCATTAGTTCCTTCCAAGGCAGCAGCTACTCTTCCTAAGGTCCAGCAATATTAATGCAGTTATTCAAATTTTATAAACATTACAAGACACAACAGATTTCACAACATAAGTGTGTGCCCTCAGGCCTCTACTCTACTACAACATATCTACAACACAAAATCCACGTTATCAGTGTCTGTGCCTATGTTTATGTTGCTTCACGTTCCCCGCTGTTCCATAAGGTGTATTTTTATCTGTTTTTTCTTTTTAAATCAAATTGGACTGTTTGCATGAGTTACTTGATGTGGAACAGAGTTCCGCCTCAGCGCTAACAGTATAACTCTGGTTCATAGGCACATCATTACTGCACACAACGGCTTTGGGATCAGCAGAGGCATACGGGGCAGTTTTTTATTTTACCTTTATTTAACTAGGCAAGTCAGTTAAGAACAAATTCTTATTTTCAATGACAGCCTGTTCAGGGGCAGAACGACAGAACGACCTTGTCAGCTCGGGGTTTGCAACCTTCTGGTTACTAGTCCAACACTCTAACCACTAGGCTACCCTGCCGCCCCAGTTAGAGGAACATAAATTAGGTTACTTACATTGTGTCTTCCAACGCCCCCCTGGGATAATGTACATTTGCTGAAGCATTATGATGACTCAGCGACACAATGGAAGCGATTAACTGAGCTGGGCTTGGATCATTGATAAGTCATTGTCTCAACGCAGCCTCGTAATGCTGTGAAAGGATCCATGAACCCAAACGATTTGGGTGGATCCCATCCTCTTTATAAAACGATCTTTGTTTCCAGAAGGTATCGTCAATACATGTTACACCCACAGAGCTGCAATAGTCTCGTAGCCAGTTATGGAGGGATAAAAGCCTGCTGAACCGTTCAATGCCATAATTTAGGGAGGGCAGAGGGACAGATATTATGGGGTGTTTGTTGGTGTCAAGTAGTGACCCAATCAGTTTTTTTTTTAAATCCATCTTCAGCTGTTCTGTGTTGCCCTTCATAATGTCATTGAATCCCACATGAACTATGATAGACTCAATTTCCCGATGCTGGTTTAAAATGTTTGGGAGCAGCTTATTAAATGTCCGAAACACATGCTCCAGGTACTGAGACATTTCTCACCATTGAACTGCCCGATACAAACGTCCAAGAGAAGGCGATGGAGAAATCAGCCCATGAATACCCCTTCACACAATTCATTGAGCCTTTCACGGGCCCCACGAGAAGCAGGATAGCATTCACAAGCTGCTCCCGGTGATAGGTCCAGGCCTCCCACAGCAGGCAGCGCCCGGTCACATCCAGAGGGAAAGGAACAGAACTCGACCACGAAGCCGCTGCTGGACTCTGAGTAGTTATGGGCCGATAACTAACCTTCCAATTAATGGCAATGCATTTCTTAGCTGCTATAAATTCTAGGTTACACAGTTTCTTCTGATAACAGTCTCCAGTATCAACATTTCCAAGCAAACAAAAACAGGGAGAAGGGAGAATCTGTAGACATGATGAGATAAAAAAAACTAAAAAAAACAAGCAAATATAATGTCTCCTTTTGTGTTTTCCCAACTCCAGCAGAGGAAGTACTATTCAGTGTCACTGGCTTATAGTACATTCTATGGATGGTCTTAACCTGCAGGCATTTCTGTCTGATGTTATATGAACAGGACTGGGCCTTCTAACATTTCTTCATTCATTATCAATAATGTCTCCCGGGTTTTCCTCATATTTTCAGTTTGACATGTTTTGTGTCTGACATGTTTTGTGTCTGACATGTTTTGTGTCATTGAGTATAAAGCCTCTATCAACACTTGATAACGGTTTGGAAATCAACTTTAGAGGTTTGTCAGACTACCTTTTAAAATAGTTTCAATCTTCTAAGATTCTGACTTTGTCCTGTGTTTTCTGCACAGAGAGAGATTAAAGTGTTGTATCAGTAAAAGTTCACCTCGGGCTGGTCTTCCCTGGTTGTCTGACCCTGCTAATGTGAGGACAGACGCTGGGAGACGAGAAGCAAGTACAGGAAAGGGTATATTTAATAAATAACAGACATGAAACAAAATAACGGACAGTGTTCTGGACAGGGGAAACATAACAATAATGGTGGCACGGGGATCAAACTGAGGAACAGACAGATATAGAGGAGGCCGTCAACAAAGTGAAGGAGTCCAGGTGAAACATAACAACATTAATGGTGGCACGGGGATCAAACTGAGGAACAGACAGATATAGAGGAGGCCGTCAACAAAGTGAAGGAGTCCAGGGGAAACATAACAACATTAATGATGACACGGGGATCAAACTGAGGAACAGACAGATATAGAGGAGGCCGTCAACAAAGTGAAGGAGTCCAGGTGAAACATAACAACATTAATGGTGGCACGGGGATCAAACTGAGGAACAGACAGATATAGAGGAGGCCGTCAACAAAGTGATGGAGTCCAGGTGAAACATAACAACATTAATGGTGACACGGGGATCAAACTGAGGAACAGACAGATATAGAGGAGGCCGTCAACAAAGTGAAGGAGTCCATGTGAATCCAATGAAGCGGTGATGCGCGTAACGATGGTGACAGGTGTGCGTAATGATGGGCAGGCTGGCATCCTCGAGCGCCAGAGAGGGGGAGCAGGGAGCAGGCGTGACAGTTAAGAGCCCCTATCACCATTTGGTTCTGCTCAGTTGAGGCAAAGACAAAGAATTGACTTGGTGTGCATTTCTACATTATATTATCCAAGAATAGAAATTACCATAATTCCCAGATCCCAGACTGTAGCTCACCCATCAACTCAAGATGGAACTTTGTATCCATTCACTGATTGTTATAATATACTATAAAACTCCCCTGAGCTCCGTAGACTGGCCTTCCCTGGCTGTCTGACCCTGCAGGGACATCTGTCACCATCTGATCCTGCTAAGACATGATGAGCATAGTGTTGTGTACTGACTGTGCACCGTGAAAGTCTAGCCCGTAGAGCTGTTTTATGCTTTGTCAGTGTGAAAAGTAGGGAATTAGCTAGGGAAACTGACTGATCGATAACGTTACATTGCACTGCTCACATTGCACTGTCAAAAAGCGTCAGAATATCGGTCTTAAATGGTTTGGCCGCTGGTTTTATTGTTTGATTCAGGTCTAGTGTGATTGAGGGTAAAAAAATAATAGCTAAAGTTAGTGAACTAGCTAGTTAGCTAGAGTTAGCCAACGTCTGGCCTTACTAACGCCTTCAAACTGATGGATGACTGTCTATACCTTCTTCCCCCCCTCTCCCTATCTCGCTCTCCATCCCTGATTCTCTCTCCCCTCCTTCCTTCTCTCTCCCTCCTTCCCTCTCTCTCCCTTCTTCCCTCACTCTCCCTTCTTCCCTCGCTCTCCCTCCTTCCCTATCTTTCCCTCCTTCCCCCTCTCTCGCTCCCTCTCCCTCCCTTTCTCCGTTTCCATTCTTCCCACCTCATCCCTCTCTATTTCTTCTCAATCTCTCTCCCTCTCTATCTCTCCAACCTCCTCTCCTCCTCTTTCCCTACCCCTCAAAGGCCTTTGTGACAAACTAGGTTCAAACCCAGGTCCAGGTTGTCTATGTGCTTCAACACCACTCTAGACTGCTATAAAGAAGACTGTGTTAGCCTGCTAAACTAATGCCAGAAGAATATGTTAGCCTGCTGAGCTAAAGCCAGAAGAATATGTTAGCCTGCTGAGCTAAAGCCAGAAGAATATGTTAGCCTGCTGAGCTACGGTGACCAAACGTCCCCGTTTTCCGGGGACAGTCCCCGGCTGGAGCTGTCCCCGGAAATGTATCCGTTTTTAACTGTGGGTTAAAAACAGATGAAATGTTGTGGTGAAATATTTTACTTGGCAAGAAAGACCGGGCAGCAGAGCCTACCGGTTGACGTCTGAATGACTTTGTGCTTGTTTTGTCCAGCAGAGGGGGCTGCTCGCTATAGCAGCTTCATTCACTCTTCTTCTTCTACTAACTACTTGCTCACGATAGTTTTAGAGAAAACTGCTGTGGAAAACTCGGCCAGAAGCTAGCAAGTATCAGGTGAATCCACAACATCACCGCAAACGTCTTTTCAAGCCAGTCGTTTGAGATACTAGCTAGTGATGTTATAATGTCACAATTTATTATATAGATAGATGATCTGCTCTATAAGGTTTTAAATAGGTTATGCTAGCTAACGTTAGCTATGTAGACTAAGTTAGCTAGCTACTGTTATTGCTAGGTTTAAAAAATACGTTCACATGTAAACATGCAGTGGACGGGCTAATTTGAAAATATGATTATATTAAATGAATGCACAATTAATTCTGATAATAATTTTTGTAGGTTACAATTTTAATGGTTTGGCATTATAATAAGTTGTGTGAAAATATTTGTAGAAATGTTCATGGATAACGTTAGCAGTGGAGAGGAAGGAGAGGAGGAAGACGGGGATAGGAAGAAGAGTGAAGGAGACAGAGGAGGAAAGGTAAAGATATGATTACAGAACCTGCCAATTTATTATTCCAAACAATGTTTTTGACATAAAATACAGAAGCAATGGGAATCTGTTAACCAAAGTATTTTGTCTAATAGTGTACTCTTTATTAATACAGATTGGAGAGGAAGGAGAAGGAAAAATGAAGGGAGTAAAAAAGAATGAAGCGAGGAGAGTGTAGAAGAGTGAGGTGGAAAGGTGAAGAGAAGGACAGGAAGACGAGTGAAGAAAAGAGAAGGAGAAAGACTGGAGGAGAAGAAAAAGTTAAGAGAGTGGAGAAGAGTGGCACAAGGACAGTGAAGAAGAGCAGGCAGAGGAGATACAATGACTCTTTCTAAGAAAAGGAAATGCCATTTTAATGACAACACGATGAGAGAATTTCCATGTATACGCTCAGGTCAAGACGATAGAATGGTTCACTGCACCCTTTGTCATTCCTCTCTTTCAATTGGCTGCCGGAGAAGAACGGCAGTGGTAAGAACATCATTAAAGCCTCTCTGATTGGCCGTGTTGGTTTGCTCTCTGTCACCACATTCTTCAAGAAGGTAGAGCCTTCCCAAGAACAATATGATTTAGCTGTGCAGTTACAGATCTATGAACTGACACGGAAGCTTTATGAGCCAAAGTTTACACGTGCAAGGACAAAACGTGACGCCACAGTGAGTAACCATCGGCAACTACTTTGGTAACACAGGACCTAGACCAGGTTGAATTTGTGTCCCTGTCCATTGATGCGTCCAATCATGGACATGTAAAGTTGCTGCCAATACTAGTCAGATATGTGATGGCAGCACATCTGTAGAAACAAAACTGCTTGATTTTATTGAATTGAAAGGAGAAACAGCAGAGGAAATTGCAGCTGAGGTCCTGGTGGTCATCCCAAAAATGTAACCTGGAAAACATTCTCTGCCAACAACACAAATACCAACTTTGGAGGACTGAATAGGCTGGGGAGGGTCAATGTCCATACCAACCTTGGAGGACTGAATAGGCTGGGGAGGGTCAATGTCCATACCAACCTTGGAGGACTGAATAGGCTGGGGAGGGTCAATGTCCATACCATCTTTGGAGGACTGAATAGGCTGGGGAGGGTCAATCCATACCAAAGTTACAAATGCTCTGCAGCGGGAGGTGATTGGCTGAGGTTGTCCTGCCCACATCATTCATAACACGGCCAGAACAGCTTTGGATGTGATGTTATTCCAAAGATATTTGGAATATGTTCATATTTTCACTGTCAGAGTAGAAAGACTGAAAGGCTTTTGTGAGTTTGTTGGCCAGAAGTACCATAACATTTTAGGACACAGCAATGTTCGCTGGCTGTCCATGCTCCCTGCTCTAGAAAGAGTGCTGAAAATGTGCCATTCCAATCCTTTTTTCTTTCTGAAGACAGGTGCCCTGTTGTCCTGTGAACAATGTTTCGAAGATCCACTGACTGAGCTTTGGCTGGCCTTTGTCCATGGAAACCTGACCGTATTCAGTGACACGATCAAGATGCTTGAAGGCCAGGACCACTGTGCTGTGGAGTCCGCTGCTATTCTGAGAAACGTTGAGGCAAAATTGACTGATGACAACTTCATTCCAGTTTTGGTCAGAGGACTTCTGAGAGAGCTAGAGAGAAAATAGAGCCGTGTCTAAACAGAGCTTTCTCAAAACATCCCAATCATTCTTCACTACGGCTGTGAACTACTTGCAAGCATTGGGGAAAGCACACCGATAATCTAAAAGATTTACATGGTCTCCTTTTAAAAAGGCAACCTCAGCGTGAAGAGATCCAGAAGGCAGCAGTCACACTGCAGGAAAAATGCCCCAATGTGACCATCAATGAGGATGCATTGTGTGACGAGGTTACTGGCCTACAAGAGTTCCATAAAGGGGGGATCGCTTGAAGAATGGAAAACATCTGAGACACCGCTCAGTCAGAGATGGAGCACGGGGGTTACCCACTTCAAAGACAATGACATCCCACACACTAACCTGGCTAGATTAGCGTCTGTTGTCATGTGCTTACCTGGAAGTAATGCACCAGTCGAGAGAATGTTCTCCCAAATGAATGATCTATGGACAGCAGCAAGAAATAGGTTCACTGTTCCTACCATCAAGGCCATGCTTAGACATGCGAAGACAAACTTCAACCTCCCCTGGAGGTCATGGAGAAGCTGGCCAAAGACAGAGCAATCCTGAAGAAGATACATTCTTCTGAGAAATATACAGATTAGGTTGGTATAAGTATATTATGTAGTTACCAATGTCATCACCATCTTATTTCTTTATTATGTTAAGTATTTCACAAATACTATTGTCTGTTTTTTTCAATTTTGCTCATTTTCTCTTCTGCTCTTATTCTAGCAGGACCACTGAATGGTTGTTCAGATCGGTTCTACCCAGACTACCAGGACCACTGAATGGCTGTTCAGATCAGTTCTGCCCAGACTACCAGGACCACTGAATGGTTGTTCAGATCGGACACTTCTGTCTTGTCTGTAGTGGTTCTGTAGTATAGTTGTTTTCTCTGTCACAGTGGGCCTGTTAGACTAAATACAACTGGAATTGTCCCTCTTTTTTTTATTTCCCAGATAATAACATTGGATATTTTAATGATATATTGACCTCCATTTTTATTTCTTAGATAATAACATTGGATATTTTAATGATATATTGACCTCCTTTTTTATTTCATAGATAATAACATTGGATATTTTAATGATATGAAGACTATGTTAGCCTGCTAAGCTAAAGCTAGAAGACTATGTTAGCCTGCTAAGCTAAAGCTAGAAGAATATGTTAGCCTGCTGAGCTAATGCCTAGATAGCATGTTCCCCAGTGTTGAATGACAAAGCAACCTCACCTTGCTATCCCTAGAGTCTTCTCATTGGTGTAGAGTGACGTTGCCTCTGGACGCTGATCTTGAGTCAGTTTGGCATTTCACCCACTAATGTTGGGGGGAGGGTGAGCTGATCCCAGGGGAAACTTCTCCCCGGAGCACCCATGTTGTTCTCACTCAGCATTATCCTCCTTAGAGACATGCAGGTTATCTTCTTAATGACTCTGGTTAATCGACTAATTAGTGATAAAATGCTCTAATGAGGTTTATGCTAATGACATGCTAACGATATCTTAATTAGCCACGTAGTTACATCAGAAACCATAGAGACCTGTGTTAGTATCTATCTGTAATAAGAATTGAAGATGACTTTAGTATGTAACCTATAGAAGGCAGAGATACTGGTGGAAAGAGACAGACAACACTATCTCTCACCACAACACACACATCTGGGTTAGCTCCTTCTGGGTTAGCTCCTTCTGGGTTAGCTCCATCTGGGTGAGCTCCATCTGGGTGAGCTCCTTCTGGGTGAGCTCCTTCTGGGTGAGCTCCTTCTGGGTGAGCTCCATCTGGGTGAGCTCCTTCTGGGTGAGCTCCTTCTGGGTTAGCTCCTTCTGGGTGAGCACCATCTGGGTGAGCTCCATCTGGGTGAGCTCCATCTGGGGGAGCTCCATCTGGGTTAGCTCCTTCTGGGTTAGCTCCATCTGGGTTAGATCCTTCTGGGTTAGCTCCTTCTGGGTTAGCTCCATCTGGGTTAGCTCCTTCTGGGTTAGCTCCTTCTGGGTTAGCTCCTTCTAGGTTAGCTCCATCTGGTTTAGCTCCTTCTGGTTTAGCTCCTTCTGGGTTAGCTCCTTCTGGGTTAGCTCCATAACAAGTTAATCAATTCAGGTAATTACCAGGGTTGGTGTTCAATTCCAATTTAATTTTGAATTAAACATACAATTATTGAATTCACTCATGATACAATTCAAATTTCAACAATCTTCAAGTTTTGAAATTGAATTAGAATTCAGTAAATGGAATTGAGGTTAAATATTTAAAAAAAATGTCTGCATGATTTATGTTCTATATTTCCAGTATAGGCTGTCTACACAGTGACATTGGAATTAAGAGGAATTGAATTATCTCTTAATTCAAAGACTGATTTGGAATTTTAATTGAATGACATTTAATTTACAGGGAGAGGGAATTCAATTATATCTGAATTTGTGGAATTAACCTCAACACTGATCAAATCTAAATGTATTTGTCACATGCGTTGAATACAACAGGTGTGGAAATGCTTACAAGCCCTTAACCAACAATGCATTTCAAGATATGGAGTTGAGAAAATACATCTGCGCCCACGTCTCTCCCATAAATGTCATGAAATGACTGTGCACTTGCTCAAGGTTGCACTGGCCCCACTGAACCACTATACTGTTAGTCATTGTTCGCTTGCCTTTGTCTCTGTCACTTAATAATTAACTGTATTTTTAATATAACCAATGAATGCATTAATTACAGTGAATTATAAATGAATAAGTGACTTCGCACTACACATTTTTAGAAATTAAATCCTAGCATCACTATCAAGGTTTTTCAAGCACCACACGACATTGCTATACTAAAACATATCTTTGTTCTTTGAATAAAACACCCACATTCCCTTAATCCCTACAGCAGAGCAGGAGAAAGGATAATACCGGCATGTGTAATAGTCAAATAATCTCCATTTAACAAGGCCTGAAACTAAAGTAGCCCTGGGCCAAACTGGTAATCAAGCTGACAGGAGTCATCCAGTTTGGCCCAGGGCAAGCCTCCATTGGGGTTACTGCGGTGCTATAGTGTTGAGGGTTTAGAGTTCCGTGGGTTCTAGGTTGCCTTGGCGATAACTCCCCGGACAAAATCTATGTGGTGTGACTCACCAAGTGGCTCTGGTCCCTCTCCAAGCAGCTCTGTACTTCTTGGCTAAGGGCAGTGAGCACTTCACTCAAGGGGGCCTTTGACGAACCACACTGGTTTTCAGGTATGCAGGCCATCCTCCTCATCAGATCAACATTAAATCTACAATATCTAACTTTTTGGGCGACCTGAGCAAATTCACATAGAAATGTGTGTAATAGATCTGTCATTCTCATTGAAAGCAAGTCTAAGAAGAGGTAGCTCTGTGCACTATTTCTATGCTTCCCGTTCTTAAGTTTCGTTTTGCGTCTTTAACTTTGCGTTTTGTACACAGAACCAATAGAACACATCTATCTAGAACTAATAGAACACATCCATATAGAACACATCTATCTAGAACTAATAGAACACATCCATATAGAACACATCTATCTAGAACTAATAGAACACATCCATATAGAACACATCTATCTAGAACCAATACAACACATCTATCTAGAACCAATAGAACACATCTTTCTAGAACACATCCATCTAGAACACATCTATCTAGAACCAATAGAACACATCTATCTAGAACTAATAGAACACATCCATCTAGAACACATCCTTCTAGAACACATCTATCTAGAACCAATAGAACACATCTATCTAGAACTAATAGAGCACATCCTTCTAGAACACATCCATCTAGAACCAATAGAACACATCTATGTAGAACTAATATAACACATCCATCTAGAACTAATAGAACACATCCTTCTAGAACCAATAGAACACATCCATCTAGAACTAATAGAGTACTCCATCTAGAGCACATATATCTAGAACCAATAGAACACATCTATCTAGAACTAATTGAACACATCCATCTAGAACCAATAGATCACATCCATTTAGAACACATATATCTAGAACCAATAGAACACATCCATTTAGAACACATCTATCTACAACCAATAAAACACATCAATCTAGAACACATCTATCTAGAACCAATAGAACACATCTATCTAGAACCAATAGAACACATCCATCTAGAACACATATATCTAGAACCAATAGAACACATCTATCTAGAACCAATAGAGCATATATCTAGAACACATCTATCAAGAACCAATAGAACACATCTATCTAGATCCAATATAGCACATATATCTAGAACCAATAAAATACATTCATCTAGAACACATCTATCTAGAACCAATAAAACACATCTATCTAGAACACATCTATCTAGAACCAATAGAACACATCTATCTAGACCTAATAGAACACATCTATCAAGAACTAATAGAACACATCCATCTAGAACATATCCTTGTAGAACACATCTATCTAGACCTAATAGAACACATTCATCTAGAACCAATGGGTAAACCACAGTAAACAGTCGCATCAGTCTCAAGTCATGCATATTCATATAATTCCAGTCCGAACTCAATTTTAAAGCTCCACCAACCCCAGATTGAGTGATATTGAAGAGGAATTCCAGCATTTGATATGTATCACTCTTACCTTGATTGTAGTTCCCCCAAACAGTTCTTTATATACAGTATTATGAAATTACTGTGATTATTGGTATTATTGGATTGTTGTGAAAACAATGGTTGAATTCTATCCACCTGGTTGAAAGGTGACTTTGCCTCCATGCACTCAATGTATCACCCACAAACACCGACCCAAAAGTCAATATTATCAAACAAGTTTTGCAAGTGATACTGTCAGTGCACAGAGCAACAGGCACGTGGATTAAAGAAGAAAACAGAATTTTTGCCAAAACGTGTACCAAGCTCATGATTACTGTTCATTTAAGTAGAACAGTCAATGCAGTTGTGATACAGAGGCAATTAGTGTTCCAACAAAGTACAGCAATCAGAGATGAATGGAACTACAGGGCCTATAGCAGCCCCTCTAGACCAGGTGATTAATGGAACTACAGGGCCTATAGCAGCCCCTCTAGACAAGGTGATTAATGCAACTACAGGGCCTATATCAGCCCCTCTAGACCAGGTGAGTAATGGAACTACAGGGCCTATAGCAGCCCCTCTAGACCAGGTGATTAATGGAACTACAGGGCCTATAGCAGCCACTCTAGACCAGGTGATTAATGGAACTACAGGGCCTATAGCAGCCCCTCTAGACAAGGTGATTAATGGAACTACAGGGCCTATAGCAGCACCTCTAGACCAGGTGATTAATGGAACTACAGGGCCTATAGCAGCCCCTCTAGACCAGGTGATTAATGGAACTACAGGGCCTATAGCAGCCACTCTAGACCAGGTGATTAATGGAACTACAGGGCCGATAGCAGCATCTCTAGACCAGGTGATTAATGGAACTACAGGGCCGATAGCAGCCTCTCTAGACCAGGTGATTAATAGAACTACAGGGCCGATAGCAGCATCTCTAGACCAGGTGATTAATGGAACTACAGGGCCGATAGCAGCCTCTCTAGACCAGGTGATTAATGGAACTACATGGCCTATAGCAGCCACTCTAGACCAGGTGATTAATGGAACTACAGGGCCGATAGCAGCCACTCTAGACCAGGTGATTAATGGAACTACAGGGCCTATAGCAGCCACTCTAGACCAGGTGATTAATGGAACTACAGGGCCGATAGCAGCCACTCTAGACCAGGTGATTAATGGAACTACAGGGCCTATAGCAGCCCCTCTAGACAAGGTGATTAATGGAACTACAGGGCCTATAGCAGCACCTCTAGACCAGGTGATTAATGGAACTACAGGGCCTATAGCAGCCCCTCTAGACCAGGTGATTAATGGAACTACAGGGCCTATAGCAGCCACTCTAGACCAGGTGATTAATGGAACTACAGGGCCGATAGCAGCATCTCTAGACCAGGTGATTAATGGAACTACAGGGCCGATAGCAGCCTCTCTAGACCAGGTGATTAATGGAACTACAGGGCCGATAGCAGCATCTCTAGACCAGGTGATTAATGGAACTACAGGGCCGATAGCAGCCTCTCTAGACCAGGTGATTAATGGAACTACATGGCCTATAGCAGCCACTCTAGACCAGGTGATTAATGGAACTACAGGGCCGATAGCAGCCACTCTAGACCAGGTGATTAATGGAACTACAGGGCCTATAGCAGCCACTCTAGACCAGGTGATTAATGGAACTGCAGGGCCGATAGCAGCATCTCTAGACCAGGTGATTAATGGAACTACAGGGCCGATAGCAGCCTCTCTAGACCAGGGGATTAATGGAACTACAGGGCCTATAGCAGCCACTCTAGACCATGTGATTAATGGAACTACAGGGCCGATAGCAGCATCTCTAGACCAGGTGATTAATGGAACTACAGGGCCGATAGCAGCCTCTCTAGACCAGGTGATTAATGGAACTACAGGGCCGATAGCAGCCCCTCTAGACAAGGGGATTAATGGAACTACAGGGCCTATAGCAGCCACTCTAGACCAGGTGATTAATGGAACTACAGGGCCTATAGCAGCCTCTCTAGACCAGGTGATTAATGGAACTACAGGGCCTATAGCAGTCCCTCTAGACCAGGTGATTAATGGAACTACAGGGCCGATAGCAGCCACTCTAGACCAGGTGATTAATGGAACTACAGGGCCTATAGCAGCCCCTCTAGACCAGGTGATTAATGGAAGTACAGGGCCGATAGCAGCATCTCTAGACCAGGTGATTAATGGAACTACAGGGCCGATAGCAGCCTCTCTAAACCAGGTGATTAATGGAACTACAGGGCCGATAGCAGCCTCTCTAGACCAGGTGATTAATGGAACTACAGGGCCGATAGCAGCCTCTTTAGACCAGGTGATTAATGGAACTACAGGGCCTATAGCAGCCACTCTAGACCAGGTGATTAATGGAACTACAGGGCCTATAGCAGCCACTCTAGACCAGGTGATTAATGGAACTACAGGGACTATAGCAGCCACTCTAGACCAGGTGATTAATGGAACTACAAGGCCCATAGCAGCCATTCTAAGCTTTATGACACAATGAACACAACTTAAACTCTGAGGTTCTCTCTACCTCTACCACTGCAACACTGAATGGAACTAGATGTATCTGAGGTCCCTCCCCCTTTCCACGGTTGTGACCCCCAGTCGCTTCCCGATGGATGTGCGTTGCCCCTGATCCTACATCCTACTGCCCAATGGCTGTCACTGCCACATTTGTGGCAAAGCCTCAGGTTGCACACCCTGTTCTCTCATCAAGTGATTATATTTCTACCTGTCAGACCATTCTCAATTTAATCTTGTCTTTACTAATAAGTACAATTTATTTAGATTTAGAATGGCCCGTTGTCAAATGGGTAGGAACAGGGGTAGGGGGGGGGGGGGGGGGGAATACGTTTTCCCGCCGGTTCACCCCCGTTAGCCACGTAGGCTACTCCGGGTTTTAGCAGTTCACGTGAGAAATAAATACAGTAGCAGCTGGGATCCTCCTCTTTAAAAAAAAAATCTGAAACCATCAAAACTCTACTTTCACACAGGATTGCATAAAGAAATGTCTTATGGCTTAAAAAAAACACCTATTTAATTTCACGTATCAACCAATGTTTGAGAATCACGCAGCCTCTCGCTGTGTGACAGGTGATACTCCACCCAAACTCTATATGCCATGGGGCTCTCCAATCATGTTCCTACAGCTACCAAGCGCTTAATTTGGGAAACCAAGTGAAACGTGTTTTCGGGGGGGGGAACATCGATAATAACATGTTTTCAAAAACAAAACATATTTAATTAAACATGTCGACCAGCCCTTTATCTCTGCTCTGCTCGAGAAAAGGAATGAAGGAGATAAGAGTTGTGGTAGATGGAAAAACACAGTGATTAAATATTCTGTAACTAAAGCTGTGTCAACCTATTAATTATGAAAATATACAAAATGCGGTTTTTTTTACGTCACGGTTCAAAGTCAAATACACATTCACTATAATTGTAGGCTAAACTGTGAGCCGCGCTGCACAATCAATGAACCAACAGCATCGCCTAGGCTTATAGGTTCTCTCCCCGACTCATGGACAGGACGTTTGGAGCATTAGCGTGAGGTACCTAGTCCGTCCAGTATGTCAGTAATACAGTGCATACATAAGGTGATTACTACAATTGGTTTAATTTTGGAGGCTATACCAATTATGTCCCAAAGACGTATTGGTTAGAGCGTTGGACTAGTAACCGGAAGGTTGCAAGTTCAAATCCCCCGAGCTGACGAGGTACAATTCTGTCGTTCTGCCCCCTGAACAAGGCAGTTAACCCCACTGTTCCTAGGCCGTCACTGAAAATAAGAATTTGTTTTTAACTGACTTGCCTAGTTAAATAAAGGTAAAAAAATATATATATAATATTGAATCAGTTTTGTTTTTCTGTCATGCGCAAGACAAAGTATAAAAAACGTTGAAATCATCTGGATTTCGATATAAATTGGTCATAAAATTAGATCTGATCTTCATCGAAGTCACAACAACAGACAAACACAGTGTTGCTTAAACTAATAACACACAAATGATTGTATTTTTCTTGTCTATATTGAATACATCATTTAAACATTCACAGTGTAGGTTGGAAAAAGTATGTGAACCCCCCGAGGCTAATGACTTCTCCAAAAGCTAATTGGAGTCAGGAGTCAGCCTACCTGGAGTCCAATCAATGAGACGAGATTGGAGAAGTTGGTTAGAACTGCCTTGCCCTATAAAAAAAAAAAAAAACACTCACACAATTTGAGTTTGCTATTCACAAGAAGCGTTGCCTGATGGGAACCATGCCTCAAACAAAAGAGATCTCAGAAGACCTAAGTTTAAGAATTGTTGACTTACATAAAGCGGGTAAGGGTTACAAAATAATCTCTAAAAGCCTTGATGTTCATCAGTCCACGGTAAGACAAATTGTCTATAAATGGAGCACTGCTACTACTCTCCTTAGGAGTGGCCGTCCTGCAAAGATGTCTGCAAGAGCACAGAGCAGAATGCTCAATCAGGTTAAGAAGAATCCTAGAGTGTCAGCTAAAGACTTAAAGAAATCTCCGAAACATGCTAACATCTCTTTTGACGAGTCTACGATGCGTAAAACACTAAACAAGAATGGTGTTCATTGGAGGACACCACGGAAGAAGCCACTGCTGTCCAAAAAAAAAACATTTGAAGTTCGCCAAGGAGCATCTGGATGTTGCACAGCGCTACTGGCAAAATAATCTGTGGACAGATTCAACTATAGTGGAGTTGTTTGGAGAGAACACACAACACTATGTGTGGAGAAAAAAAGGCACAGCACACCAACATCAAAACCTCATCCCAACTGTAAAGTCTGGTGGAGGGAGCATCATGATTTGGGGCTGCTTTGCTGCCTCAGGGCCTGGACAGCTTGCTATCATCGACGGAAAAATCCATTCAAATATTGATCAAGACATTTTGCAGGAGAATGTAAGGCTATCTGTCCGCCAATTGAAGCTCAACAGCCGTTGGGTGATGAAACAGGACAACAACCCAAAACACAGAAGTAAATCAACAACAGCAAAATACGCCTTCTGGAGTGGCCCAGTCTGTCCTGACCTCAACCCGATTGAGATGCTGTGGCGTGACCTCAAGAAAGCGGTTCACACCAGACATCCCAAGAATATTGCTGAACTGAAACAGTTTTGTAAAAAGGAATGGTCCAAAATTCCTCCTGACCGTTGTGCAGGTCTGATCCGCAACTACAGAAAACATTTGGTTGAGGTTATTGCTGCCAAAGGAGGGTCAACCAGTTATTAAATCCAAGGTTTCACATACTTTTCCCACCCTGCACTGTGAATGTTTACACGGTGTGTTCAATAAAGACATGAACACGTACAATTGTTTGTGTGTTATTAGTTTAAGCAGACTGTGTTTGTCCATTGTTGTGACTTAAGCAATGCACAAGGTCCTTTTTTTCCCCCTGGATTTTTGTAGACTTTTGAACCAATTTGAGCCACAAAAAAATTGTGTGTTCTCTACTTCGACAGTTAATAACAGATAAAAGGGGGAACCTAGTTAGCTTTAAGTAATATCTCCTTCTTCTTTGGACCTTATATGGCGATTGACAACCAACTTTAAGGTGCATTACCACCACCAACTGGACTGGAGTGTGGACCTCAGCTCAGCTTTCAATCACCCAGATGGGAATATGCTCCTAAAAACCAAATGAGGAGATGGGAGAGGTGGGACTTGCAGAGCATCAAGCATCAAGCATCAAACATCGAACCAAGTTCTATTTTAGCGCCCGTCTACGCAGACGCTCATTGACACACACAAGCAGTTTGGGTGGAATGATTAAATAACATGTGTGGGTACATTTATGTTTCACAGCAAGCGGGTGTGGTCAGCACGGAACGGTGAGTTTTAAAAACAGGATACTGTTTTGATGATGTGTTTGATGTGAATTTTGATCGCGTTTGCATTGATGTCACGGCCATTAGGACCTGATGGAGGGACAGTAGAGCCCTGAGTTCCAGGCCATTAGGACCTGATGGAGGGACAGTAGAGCCCTTGAGTTCCAGGCCATTAGGACCTGATGGAGGGACAGTAGAGCCCTGAGTACCAGACCATTAGGACCTGATGGTAGTTAGAGCCCTGAGTACCAGGCCATTAGGACCTGATGGAGGGACAGTAGAGCCCTGAGTACCAGGCCATTAGGACCTGATGGAGGAACATAGAGCCCTGAGTTCCAGGCCATTAGGACCTGATGGAGGGACAGTAGAGCCCTGAGTTCCAGGCCATTAGGACCTGATGGAGGGACAGTAGAGCCCTGAGTTCCAGGCCATTAGGACCTGATGGAGGGACAGTAGAGCCCTGAGTTCCAGGCCATTAGGACCTTATGGAAGGACAGTAGAGCCCTGAGTTCCAGGCCATTAGGACCTGATGGAAGGACAGTAGAGCCCTGAGTTCCAGGCCATTAGGACCTGATGGAGGGACAGTAGAGCCCTGAGTTCCAGGCCATTAGGACCTGATGGAGGGACAGTAGAGCCCTGAGTTCCAGGCCATTAGGACCTGATGGAGGGACAGTAGAGCCCTGAGTTCCAGGCCATTAGGACCTGATGGAGGGACAGTAGAGCCCTGAGTACCAGGCCATTAGGACCTGATGGAGGGACAGTAGAGCCCTGAGTTCCAGGCCATTAGGACCTGATGGAGGGACAGTAGAGCCCTGAGTTCCAGGCCATTAGGACCTGAAGGAGGGACAATAGAGCCCTGAGTTCCAGGCCATTAGGACCTGATGGAGGGACAGTAGAGCCCTTGAGTTCCAGGCCATTAGGACCTGATGGAGGGACAGTAGAGCCCTGAGTTCCAGGCCATTAGGACCTGAAGGAGAGACAGTAGAGCCCTGAGTACCAGGTCATTAGGACCTGATGGAGGAACATAGAGCCCTGAGTACCAGGCCATTAGGACCTGATGGAGGGACAGTAGAGCCCTGAGTTCCAGGCCATTAGGACCTGATGGAGGGACAGTAGAGCCCTGAGTTCCAGGCCATTAGGACCTGATGGAGGGACAGTAGAGCCCTGAGTTCCAGGCCATTAGGACCTGATGGAGGGACAGTAGAGGCCTGAGTTCCAGGCCATTAGGACCTGATGGAGGGACAGTAGAGCCCTGAGTACCAGGCCATTAGGACCTGATGGAGGGACAGTAGAGCCCTGAGTACCAGGCCATTAGGACCTGATGGAGGGACAGTAGAGCCCTGAGTTCCAGACCATTAGGACCTGATGGAGTACAGTAGAGCCCTGAGTACCAGGCCATTAGGACCTGATGGAGGGACAGTAGAGCTCTGAGTTCCAGACCATTAGGACCTGATGGAGGGACAGTAGAGCCCTGAGTTCCAGACCATTAGGACCTGATGGAGGGACAGTAGAGCCCTGAGTACCAGGCCATTAGGACCTGATGGAGGGACAGTAGAGCCCTGAGTACCAGGCCATTAGGACCTGATGGAGGGACAGTAGAGCCCTGAGTTCCAGGCCATTAGGACCTGATGGAGGGACAGTAGAGCCCTGAGTACCAGGCCATTAGGACCTGATGGAGGGACAGTAGAGCCCTGAGTTCCAGACCATTAGGACCTGATGGAGGGACAGTAGAGCCCTGAGTACCAGGCCATTAGGACCTGATGGAGGAACAATAGAGCCCTGAGTTCCAGGCCATTAGGACCTGATGGAGGGACAGTAGAGCCCTGAGTACCAGGCCATTACGACCTGATGGAGGGACAGTAGAGCCCTGAGTTCCAGACCATTAGGACCTGATGGAGGGACAGTAGAGCCCTGAGTACCAGGCCATTAGGACCTGATGGAGGAACAATAGAGCCCTGAGTTCCAGGCCATTAGGACCTGATGGAGGAACATAGAGCCCTGAGTTCCAGGCCATTAGGACCTGATGGAGGGACAGTAGAGCCCTGAGTTCCAGGCCATTAGGACTTGATGGAGGGACAGTAGAGCCCTGAGTACCAGGCCATTAGGACCTGATGGAGGGACAGTAGAGCCCTGAGTTCCAGGCCATTAGGACCTGATGGAGGGACAGTAGAGCCCTGAGTTCCAGGCCATTAGGACCTGATGGAGGGACAATAGAGCCCTGAGTTCCAGGCCATTAGGACCTGATGGAGGGACAGTAGAGCCCTGAGTTCCAGGCCATTAGGACCTGATGGAGGGACAGTAGAGCCCTGAGTTCCAGGCCATTAGGACCTGATGGAGGGACAGTAGAGCCCTGAGTTCCAGGCCATTAGGACCTGATGGAGGAACATAGAGCCCTGAGTTCCAGGCCATTAGGACCCGATGGAGGGACAGTAGAGCCCTGAGTACCAGACCATTAGGACCTGATGGAGGGACAGTAGAGCCCTGAGTACCAGGCCATTAGGACCTGATGGAGGGACAGTAGAGCCCTGAGTACCAGGCCATTAGGACCTGATGGAGGGACAGTAGAGCCCTGAGTACCAGACCATTAGGACCTGATGGAGGGACAGTAGAGCCCTGAGTTCCAGGCCATTAGGACCTGATGGAGGGACAGTAGAGCCCTGAGTACCAGGCCATTAGGACCTGATGGAGGGACAGTAGAGCCCTGAGTTCCAGGCCATTAGGACCTGATGGAGGAACATAGAGCCCTGAGTTCCAGGCCATTAGGACCTGATGGAGGGACAGTAGAGCCCTGAGTACCAGGCCATTAGGATCTAATGGAGGGACAGTAGAGCCCTGAGTTCCAGGCCATTAGGACCTGATGGAGGGACAGTAGAGCCCTGAGTTCCAGGCCATTAGGACCTGATGGAGGGACAGTAGAGCCCTGAGTTCCAGGCCATTAGGACCTGATGGAGGGACAGTAGAGCCCTGAGTACCAGGCCATTAGGACCTGATGGAGGGACAGTAGAGCCCTGAGTACCAGGCCATTAGGACCTGATGGAGGGACAGTAGAGCCCTGAGTTCCAGACCATTAGGACCTGATGGAGGGACAGTAGAGCCCTGCGTACCAGGCCATTAGGACCTGATGGAGGGACAGTAGAGCTCTGAGTTCCAGACCATTAGGACCTGATGGAGGGACAGTAGAGCCCTGAGTTCCAGACCATTAGGACCTGATGGAGGGACAGTAGAGCCCTGAGTACCAGGCCATTAGGACCTGATGGAGGGACAGTAGAGCCCTGAGTACCAGGCCATTAGGACCTGATGGAGGGACAGTAGAGCCCTGAGTTCCAGGCCATTAGGACCTGATGGAGGGACAGTAGAGCCCTGAGTACCAGGCCATTAGGACCTGATGGAGGAACAATAGAGCCCTGAGTTCCAGGCCATTAGGACCTGATGGAGGAACATAGAGCCCTGAGTTCCAGGCCATTAGGACCTGATGGAGGGACAGTAGAGCCCTGAGTTCCAGGCCATTAGGACTTGATGGAGGGACAGTAGAGCCCTGAGTACCAGGCCATTAGGACCTGATGGAGGGACAGTAGAGCCCTGAGTTCCAGGCCATTAGGACCTGATGGAGGGACAGTAGAGCCCTGAGTTCCAGGACATTAGGACCTGATGGAGGGACAATAGAGCCCTGAGTTCCAGGCCATTAGGACCTGATGGAGGGACAGTAGAGCCCTGAGTTCCAGGCCATTAGGACCTGATGGAGGGACAGTAGAGCCCTGAGTTCCAGGCCATTAGGACCTGATGGAGGGACAGTAGAGCCCTGAGTTCCAGGCCATTAGGACCTGATGGAGGAACATAGAGCCCTGAGTTCCAGGCCATTAGGACCCGATGGAGGGACAGTAGAGCCCTGAGTACTAGACCATTAGGACCTGATGGAGGGACAGTAGAGCCCTGAGTACCAGGCCATTAGGACCTGATGGAGGGACAGTAGAGCCCTGAGTACCAGGCCATTAGGACCTGATGGAGGGACAGTAGAGCCCTGAGTACCAGACCATTAGGACCTGATGGAGGGACAGTAGAGCCCTGAGTTCCAGGCCATTAGGACATGATGGAGGGACAGTAGAGCCCTGAGTACCAGGCCATTAGGACCTGATGGAGGGACAGTAGAGCCCTGAGTTCCAGGCCATTAGGACCTGATGGAGGGACAGTAGAGCCCTGAGTTCCAGGCCATTTGGACCTGATGGATGGACAATAGAGCCCTGAGTACCAGGCCATTAGGACCTGATGGAGGGACAGTAGAGCCCTGAGTTCCAGGCCATTAGGACCTGATGGAGGGACAGTAGAGCCCTGAGTTCCAGGCCATTAGGACCTGATGGAGGGACAGTAGAGCCCTGAGTACCAGGCCATTAGGACCTGATGGAGGGACAGTAGAGCCCTGAGTACCAGGCCATTAGGACCTGATGGAGGGACAGTAGAGCCCTGAGTACCAGGCCATTAGGACCTGATGGAGGGACAGTAGAGCCCTGAGTACCAGGCCATTAGGACCTGATGGAGGGACAGTAGAGCCCTGAGTTCCAGGCCATTAGGACCTGATGGAGGGACAGTAGAGCCCTGAGTTCCAGGCCATTAGGACCTGATGGAGGGACAGTAGAGCCCTGAGTTCCAGGCCATTAGGACCTGATGGAGGGACAGTAGGTCCCTGAGTTCCAGGCCATTAGGACCTGATGGAGGGACAGTAGAGCCCTGAGTACCAGGCCGTTAGGACCTGATGGAGGGACAATAGAGCCCTGAGTACCAGGCCATTAGGACCTGATGGAGGGACAGTAGAGCCCTGAGTACCAGGCCATTAGGACCTGATGGAGGGACAGTAGAGCCCTGAGTTCCAGGCCATTAGGACCTGATGGAGGAACATAGAGCCCTGAGTTCCAGGCCATTAGGACCTGATGGAGGGACAGTAGAGCCCTGAGTTCCAGGCCATTAGGACCTGATGGAGGGACAGTAGAGCCCTGAGTTCCAGGCCATTAGGACCTGATGGAGGGACAGTAGAGCCCTGAGTTCCAGGCCATTAGGACCTGATGGAGGAACATAGAGCCCTGAGTATCAGGCCATTAGGACCTGATGGAGGGACAGTAGAGCCCTGAGTTCCAGGCCATTAGGACCTGATGGAGGGACAGCAGAGCCCTGAGTTCCAGGCCATTAGGACCTGATGGAGGGACAGTAGAGCCCTGAGTTCCAGGCCATTAGGACCTGATGGAGGGACAGTAGAGCCCTGAGTTCCAGGCCATTAGGACCTGATGGAGGGACAGTAGAGCCCTGAGTACCAGGCCATTAGGACCTGATGGTAGTTAGAGCCCTGAGTACCAGACCATTGGACCTGAAGGAGGGACAATAGAGCCCTGAGTACCAGGCCATTAGGACCCAATGGAGGAACAATAGAGCCCTGAGTACCAGGCCATTAGGACCTGATGGAGGGACAGTAGAGCCCTGAGTTCCAGGCCATTAGGACCTGATGGAGGAACAATAGAGCCCTGAGTTCCAGGCCATTAGGACCTGATGGAGGGACAGTAGAGCCCTGAGTTCCAGGCCATTAGGACCTGATGGAGGAACATAGAGCCCTGAGTTCCAGGCCATTAGGACCTGATGGAGGGACAGTAGAGCCCTGAGTACCAGGCCATTAGGACCTGATGGTAGTTAGAGCCCTGAGTACCAGACCATTGGACCTGAAGGAGGGACAATAGAGCCCTGAGTACCAGGCCATTAGGACCCAATGGAGGAACAATAGAGCCCTGAGTACCAGGCCATTAGGACCTGATGGAGGGACAGTAGAGCCCTGAGTTCCAGGCCATTTGGACCTGATGGAGGGACAGTAGAGCCCTGAGTTCCAGGCCATTAGGACCTGATGGAGGGACAGTAGAGCCCTGAGTTCCAGGCCATTAGGACCTGATGGAGGAACATAGAGCCCTGAGTTCCAGGCCATTAGGACCTGATGGAGGGACAGTAGAGCCCTGAGTACCAGGCCATTAGGACCTGATGGTAGTTAGAGCCCTGAGTACCAGACCATTGGACCTGAAGGAGGGACAATAGAGCCCTGAGTACCAGGCCATTAGGACCCAATGGAGGAACAATAGAGCCCTGAGTACCAGGCCATTAGGACCTGATGGAGGAACATAGAGCCCTGAGTTCCAGGCCATTAGGACCTGATGGAGGAACATAGAGCCCTGAGTTCCAGGCCATTAGGACCTGATGGAGGGACAGTAGAGCCCTGAGTTCCAGGCCATTAGGACCTGATGGAGGGACAGTAGAGCCCTGAGTTCCAGGCCATTAGGACCTGATGGAGGGACAGTAGAGCCCTGAGTTCCAGGCCATTAGGACCTGATGGAGGGACAGTAGAGCCCTGAGTTCCAGGCCATTAGGACCTGATGGAGGAACATAGAGCCCTGAGTATCAGGCCATTAGGACCTGATGGAGGGACAGTAGAGCCCTGAGTTCCAGGCCATTAGGACCTGATGGAGGGACAGTAGAGCCCTGAGTTCCAGGCCATTAGGACCTGATGGAGGGACAGTAGAGCCCTGAGTTCCAGGCCATTAGGACCTGATGGAGGGACAGTAGAGCCCTGAGTTCCAGGCCATTAGGACCTGATGGAGGGACAGTAGAGCCCTGAGTACCAGGCCATTAGGACCTGATGGTAGTTAGAGCCCTGAGTACCAGACCATTGGACCTGAAGGAGGGACAATAGAGCCCTGAGTACCAGGCCATTAGGACCCAATGGAGGAACAATAGAGCCCTGAGTACCAGGCCATTAGGACCTGATGGAGGGACAGTAGAGCCCTGAGTTCCAGGCCATTAGGACCTGATGGAGGAACAATAGAGCCCTGAGTTCCAGGCCATTAGGACCTGATGGAGGGACAGTAGAGCCCTGAGTTCCAGGCCATTAGGACCTGATGGAGGAACATAGAGCCCTGAGTTCCAGGCCATTAGGACCTGATGGAGGGACAGTAGAGCCCTGAGTACCAGGCCATTAGGACCTGATGGTAGTTAGAGCCCTGAGTACCAGACCATTGGACCTGAAGGAGGGACAATAGAGCCCTGAGTACCAGGCCATTAGGACCCAATGGAGGAACAATAGAGCCCTGAGTACCAGGCCATTAGGACCTGATGGAGGGACAGTAGAGCCCTGAGTTCCAGGCCATTTGGACCTGATGGAGGGACAGTAGAGCCCTGAGTTCCAGGTCATTAGGACCTGATGGAGGGACAGTAGAGCCCTTGAGTTCCAGGCAATTAGGACCTGATGGAGGGATAGTAGAGCCCTGAGTTCCAGGCCATTAGGACCTGATGGAGGGACAGTAGAGCCCTGAGTTCCAGGCCATTAGGACCTGATGGAGGGACAGTAGAGCTCTGAGTACCAGATCATTAGGACCTGATGGAGGAACGAAAGAGCCCTTAGTACCAGGCCATTAGGACCTGATGGAGGGACAGTAGAGCCCTGAGTACCAGAATATTAGGACCTGATGGAGGGACAAAGGAGCCCTTAGTACCAGGCCATTAGGACCTGATGGTAGTTAGAGCCCTGAGTACCAGACCATTGGACCTGAAGGAGAGACAATAGAGCCCTGAGTACCAGGCCATTAGGACCTAATTGAGGAACAATAGAGCCCTGAGTACCAGGCCATTAGAACCTGATGGAGAGACAGTAGAGCCCTGAGTTCCAGGCCATTAGGACCTGATGGAGGGACAATAGAGCCCTGGGTACCAGGCCATTAGGACCTGATGGATGGACAATAGAGCCCTGAGTACCAGGCCATTGGGACCTGGTGGAGGGACAATAGAGCTCTGAGTACCAGATCATTAGGACCTGATGGAGGAACGAAAGAGCCCTTAGTACCAGGCCATTAGGACCTGATGGAGGGACAGTAGAGCTCTGAGTACCAGACCATTAGGACCTGATGGAGGGACAGTAGAGCTCTGACATTTAAACATGTTAACCCTCGCAAGGCTGCAGGCCCAGACGGCATCCCCAGCCGAGTCCTCAGAGCATGCGCAGACCAGTTGGCTGGTGTGTTTACGGACATATTCAATCAATCCTTATCCCAGTCTGCTGTTCCCACATGCTTCAAGAGGGCCATCATTGTTCCTGTTCCCAAGAAAGCTAAGGTAACTGAGCTAAACGACTACCGCCCTGTAGCACTCACTTCCGTCATCATGAAGTGCTTTGAGAGACTAGTCAAGGACCATATCACCTCCACCCTACCTGACACCCTAGACCCACTCCAATTTGCTTACCGCCCCAATAGGTCCACAGACGACGCAATCACAACCACACTGCACACTCCCCTAACCCATCTGGACAAGAGGAATACCTATGTGAGAATGCTGTTCATCGACTACAGCTCAGCATTTAACATCATAGTACCCTCCAAACTCGTCATCAAGCTCGAGACCCTGGGTCTCGACCCCGCCCTGTGCAACTGGGTACTGGACTTCCTGACGGGCCGCCCCCAGGTGGTGAGGGTAGGCAACAACATCTCCTCCCCGCTGATCCTCAACACTGGGGCCCCACAAGGGTGCGTTCTGAGCCCTCTCCTGTACTCCCTGTTCACCACGACTGCGTGGCCATGCATGCCTCCAACTCAATCATCAAGTTTGCAGGCGACACCACAGTGGTAGGCTTGATTACCAACAATGACGAGACAGCCTACAGGGAGGAGGTGAGGGCCCTCGGAGTGTGGTGGTGTCAGGTATATAACCCCACACTCAACGTCAACAAAACTAAGGAGATGATTGTGGACTTCAGGAAACAGCAGAGGGAACACCCCCCTATCCACATCGATGGAACAGTAGTGGAGAGGGTAGCAAGTTTTAAGTTCCTCGGCATACACATCACAGACAAACTGAATTGGTCCACTCACACAGACAGCATCGTGAAGAAGGCGCAGCAGTGCCTCTCCAACCTCAGGAGGCTGAAGAAATTTGGCTTGTCACCAAAAGCACTCGTAAACTTTTACAGATACACAATCGAGAGCATCCTCTCGGGCTGTATCACCGCCTGGTACGGCAACAGCTCCGCCCACAACCATAAGGCTCTCCAGAGGGTAGTGAGGTCTGCACAACGCATCACCGGGGCAAACTACCTGCCCTCCAGGACACCTACACCACCCGTTGTCACAGGAAGGCCATAAAGATCATCAAGGACAACAACCACCCGAGCCACTGCCTGTTCACCCCGCTATCATCTAAAAGGCGAGGTCAGTACAGGTCCCTGCATCAAAGCAGGGACCGAGAGACTGAAAAACAGCTTCTATCTCAAGGCCATCAGACTGTTAAACAGCCACCACTAACATTGAGTGGCTGCTGCCAACATACTGACTCAACTCCAGCCACTTTATTAATGGAAAAAATTGATGTAAAAAATGTATCACTAGCCACTTTAAACAATGGCACTTAATATAATGATTACATACCCTACATTACTCATCTCGTATGTATATACTGTACTCGATACCATCTACTGCATCTTGCCTATGCCGTTCTGTACCATCACTCATATATATATTTATGTACATATTCTTCATCCTTTTACACTTGTGTGTATAAGGTAGTAGTTTTGTAATTATTAGGTTAGATACTGCATTGTCGGAACTGTATGTGACAAATAAAATTTGATTTGATGTTTGTGTCTCTTCACGGTCCCCGCTGTTCCATAAGGTGGATTTATATCTATTTTTTAAATCTGATTCTACTGCTGCATCAGTTACTTTATGTGGAATAGAGTTCCATGTAGTCATGGATAGATGTTGTACTGTGGAATAGAGTTCCATGTAGTCATGGATATATGTTGTACTGTGGAATAGAGTTCCATGTAGTCATGGATAGATGTTGTACTGTGGAATAGAGTTCCACGTAGTCATGGATAGATGTTGTACTGTGGAATAGAGTTCCATGTAGTCATGGATAGATGTTGTACTGTGGAATAGAGTTCCATGTAGTCATGGATAGATGTTGTACTGTGGAATAGACTTCCATGTAGTCATGGATAGATGTTGTACTGTGGAATAGAGTTCCATGTAGTCATGGATATATGTTGTACTGTGGAATAGAGTTCCACGTAGTCATGGATATATGTAGTACTGTGGAATAGAGTTCCATGTAGTCATGGATAGATGTTGTACTGTGGAATAGAGTTCCATGTAGTCATGGATATATGTTGTACTGTGGAATAGAGTTCCACGTAGTCATGGATATATGTAGTACTGTAGAATAGAGTTCCATGTAGTCATGGATAGATGTTGTACCGTGGAATAGAGTTCCATGTAGTCATGGATAGATGTTGTACTGTGGAATAGAGTTCCATGTAGTCATGGCTCTATGTAGTACTGTGGAATAGAGTTCCACGTAGTCATGGATATATGTTGTACTGTGGAATAGAGTTCCATGTAGTCATGTCTCTATGTAGTACTGTGGAATAGAGTTCCATGTAGTCATGGATAGATGTTGTACTGTGGAATAGAGTTCCATGTAGTCATGGATAGATGTTGTACTGTGGAATAGAGTTCCATGTAGTCATGGATAGATGTTGTACTGTGGAATAGAGTTCCATGTAGTCATGGATAGATGTTGTACCGTGGAATAGAGTTCCATGTAGTCATGGATAGATGTTGTACTGTGGAATAGAGTTCCATGTAGTCATGGATAGATGTTGTACCGTGGAATAGAGTTCCATGTAGTCATGGATAGATGTTGTACTGTGGAATAGGGTTCCATGTAGTCATGGCTCTATGTAGTACTGTGGAATAGAGTTCCATGTAGTCATGTCTCTATGTAGTACTGTGGAATAGAGTTCCACGTAGTCATGGATATATGTTGTACTGTGGAATAGAGTTCCATGTAGTCATGTCTCTATGTAGTACTGTGGAATAGAGTTCCATGTAGTCATGGATATATGTTGTACTGTGGAATAGAGTTCCACGTAGTCATGGCTCTATGTAGTACTGTGGAATAGAGTTCCATGTAGTCATGTCTCTATGTAGTACTGTGGAATAGAGTTCCATGTAGTCATGGCTCTATGTAGTACTGTGGAATAGAGTTCCATGTAGTCATGTCTCTATGTAGTACTGTGGAATAGAGTTCCATGTAGTCATGTCTCTATGTAGTACTGTGGAATAGAGTTCCATGTAGTCATGGATAGATGTTGTACTGTGGAATAGAGTTCCACATAGTCATGGATAGATGTTGTACTGTGGAATAGAGTTCCATGTAGTCATGGATAGATGTTGTACTGTGGAATAGAGTTCCATGTAGTCAAGGATAGATGTTGTACTGTGGAATAGAGTTCCATGTAGTCATGGATAGATGTTGTACTGTGGAATAGAGTTCCATGTAGTCATGGATAGATGTTGTACTGTGGAATAGAGTTCCATGTAGTCATGGATAGATGTTGTACTGTGGAATAGAGTTCCATGTAGTCAAGGATAGATGTTGTACTGTGGAATAGAGTTCCATGTAGTCAAGGATAGATGTTGTACTGTGGAATAGAGTTCCATGTAGTCATGGATAGATGTTGTACTGTGAAATAGAGTTCCATGTAGTCATGGCTCTATGTAGTACTGTGGAATAGAGTTCCATGTAGTCATGTCTCTATGTAGTACTGTGGAATAGAGTTCCACGTAGTCATGGATATATGTTGTACTGTGGAATAGAGTTCCATGTAGTCATGTCTCTATGTAGTACTGTGGAATAGAGTTCCATGTAGTCATGGATAGATGTTGTACTGTGGAATAGAGTTCCATGTAGTCATGGATAGATGTTGTACTGTGGAATAGAGTTCCATGTAGTCATGGATAGATGTTGTACTGTGGAATAGAGTTCCATGTAGTCATGGATAGATGTTGTACCGTGGAATAGAGTTCCATGTAGTCATGGATAGATGTTGTACTGTGGAATAGAGTTCCATGTAGTCATGGATAGATGTTGTACCATGGAATAGAGTTCCATGTAGTCATGGCTCTATGTAGTACTGTGGAATAGAGTTCCATGTAGTCATGTCTCTATGTAGTACTGTGGAATAGAGTTCCACGTAGTCATGGATATATGTTGTACTGTGGAATAGAGTTCCATGTAGTCATGTCTCTATGTAGTACTGTGGAATAGAGTTCCATGTAGTCATGGATATATGTTGTACTGTGGAATAGAGTTCCACGTAGTCATGGCTCTATGTAGTACTGTGGAATAGAGTTCCATGTAGTCATGGATATATGTTGTACTGTGGAATAGAGTTCCATGTAGTCATGGATATATGTTGTACTGTGGAATAGAGTTCCATGTAGTCATGGATATATGTTGTACTGTGGAATAGAGTTCCATGTAGTCATGGATCTATGTAGTACTGTTGAATAGAGTTCCATGTAGTCATGGCTCTATGTAGTACTGTTGAATAGAGTTCCATGTAGTCATGGCTCTATGTAGTACTGTGGAATAGAGTTCCACGTAGTCATGGCTCTATGTAGTACTGTGGAATAGTGTTCCATGTAGTCATGGCTCTATGTAGTACTGTGGAATAGAGTTCCACGTAGTCATGGATATATGTTGTACTGTGGAATAGAGTTCCATGTAGTCATGGATATATGTTGTACTGTGGAATAGAGTTCCACGTAGTCATGGATATATGTTGTACTGTGGAATAGAGTTCCATGTAGTCATGGATATATGTTGTACTGTGGAATAGAGTTCCACGTAGTCATGGATATATGTTGTACTGTGGAATAGAGTTCCATGTAGTCATGGATATATGTTGTACTGTGCGCCTCTGAAGGCATGACCTCTGATGGCATGTTTTTGTGGGGTATGCATGGGTGTCAACATGTCAATACCTCTCACAAATACAAGGAGCGATGAAATCAATCTATCCTCTACTTTGAGCCAGGAGAGATTGACGTGCATATTATTAATGTTAGCTCTCTGTGTACATCCAAGGACCAGCTGTGATGCCCTGTCTGAGCCTTTTGCAATTTTCCTAAGTCCCTCTTTGTGGCACCTGACCAAACAACTGAACAGCAGACCAGGTGCGACCAAATTAGGTCCTGTAGGACCTGCCTTGTTGATAGTGTTGTTAAGAAGGCAGAGAATCACTTTATCGTGGACAGACTTCTCCCCATCTTAGCTCCTGTTGTGACAATATGTTTTGACCATGACAGTTTACAATCCAGTGTTACTCCTAGCAGTTTAGTCTCCTCAACTTGCTTAATTACCACATGATTCATTGCAAGATGTAGTTAAGGTTCGGGTTTAGTGAATGATTTGTCCCAAATACAATGCTTTTAGTTTTTGAAATATTTAGTACTAATTTATTCCTTGCCACCCATTCTGAAACTAACTGCAGCTCTTTGTTAAGTGTTGCAGTCATTTCAGTTGCTGTGGTAGATGATGTGTATAGTGTTGCAGTCATTTCAGTTGCTGTGGTAGATGATGTGTATAGTGTTGCAGTCATTTCAGTTGCTGTGGTAGATGATGTGTATAGTGTTGAGTCATCCTCATACATAGACACACTGGCTTTACTCAAAGCCAGTGGCAATGTTGTTTTTTAAGATTGAAAAAAAAGTAAAGGGGCCTAGACAGCTGCCCTGGGGAATTCCTGATTGTATCTGGATAATGTTGGAGAGGCTTCCATTGAAGAACACCTTCTGTGTTCTGTTAGACAAGTAACTCTTTATCTACAATATAGCAGGGGGTGTAAAGCCATAACACAAGTTTTACCAGAAACAGACTATGATCGATAATGTCCAAAGCTGCACCGAAGTCTAACTAAACAGCTCCCACAATCTTTTAATCGTCAATTTTCTCTCAGCCAATCATCAGTCATTTGTGTAAGTGCTGTGCTTGTTGAAGGTCCTTCCCTATAAGCGTGCTGAAAGTCTTTTGTCAATTTGTGAAAAGGCCTCCTGGGTGGCGCAGTGGTCTAAGGCACTGCATCGCAGTGCTAGCTGTGTCATCAGAGTCTCTGGGTTCGAGCCCAGGATCTGGCACAGTGGTGTAAGGCACTGCATCGCAGTGCTAGCTGTGTCACCAGAATCTCTGGGTTCGAGCCCAGGATCTGTCGCAGCCGGCCACGACCGGGAGGTCCATGGGGCGACGCACAATTGGCCTAGCGTCGTCCGTGTTAGGGAGGGTTTGGCCGGTAGGGATATCCTTGTCTCATCGTGCACGGTGTTTCCTCCGACACATTGGTGCGGCTGGCTTCCGGTTTGGATGCGCGATGGGTTAAGAAGCAGTGCGGCTTGGTTGGGTTGTGTTTTGGAGGATTCATGGCTTCCGACCTTTGTCTCTCCCGAGCCCATACAGGAGTTGTAGCGATGAGACAAGATAGTAACTACTAAAACAAATGGATTTCACGAAATTGGGAAGAAAAAGGACGTAAAATTCAACAACAAAAACAACAACAAAAAATCTTAAAAATTGACAAATGGTTGGTAACAGGCTGATTGGTTGGCTATTTGAGCCAGCAAAGGGGGCTTTCGTATTCTTAGTAAACTTTTGCTTCTCTCCAGGCCTGAGGGCACACACTTTCTTGTAGGCTTAAATTGAAGATATGGCAAATAGTAGTGGCAATACTGTCCGCTATTTTCCTCAGTAAGTTGTCAGACCCTGGTGGCTTGTCATTGTCGATAGACAACAATACTTTTTCCACCTCTTCCACACTTACTTTGCAGAATTCAAAATGACACCGCTTGTCTATCATAATTTGGTCAGACATACTTGGATGTGTAGCGTCAGCGTTTGTTGCTGGTATGTCATGCCAAAGTTAGCTTATCTGGCCAATGAAAAAATCATTAAAAGCAGTTGGCAATATCAGTTGGTTTTGTGATGAATGAGCCATCTGATTCAACGAATGATGGAGTGGAGTTTACCTTTTTGCCCATAATGTAATTTAAGGAGCTCCAAAGCTTTTAACTATCATTCTTTATGTCATTTATCTTTGTTTGTACTTTCTTCTTCTTTTCATTCAGTTCAGTCACATGATTTATTATTTATTTATTATTATTTTTCTCAATTTGCAGTACTTTTGCCAAATGACTTATTTTCTATTCCTTTGCGTCATCCCTCTCAACTATACCATTTTTCAATTCCTCATCAATCAACAGGGATTTAACCGTTTATACAGTCATTTTCTTAATGGGTTCATGCTTATTAGTAACTGTAATAAGCAATTTCATAAATGTGTCAAGTGTCGCGTCTGGTTGCTCCTCATTACACACTATGTACCAATAAATAGTTACACTTTGAAGCTTTCTCTTGAGTGGGCAGCCTGATGAAAGCCAGTCAATATTTAGATCACCCAGAAAATCTACCTCTATTGACATCACATACATCATCAAGAATTTCACAAACGTTATCTAGATACTGACTGTTAGCATTTGGTGGTCTATTGCAGCATCCCGCCAGAACGGGCCTTAGGTGAGGCAGATGAACCTGTAGACATAAACTCAGCCAAAAAAAAAAAAACGTCTCCTTTTTCAGGACCCTGTATTTCAAAGATAATTCGTAAAAATCCAAATAACTTCACAGAACTTCATTATAAAGGGTTTAAACACTGTTTCCCATGCTTGTTCAATGAACCATAAAAAAATTGTGAACACACCTGTGGAACGGTCGTTAAGACACTAACAGCTTACAGATGGTAGGCAATTAAGGTCACAGTTATGAGAGGACACTAAAGAGGCCTTTCTACTTACTCTGAAAAACACCAAAAGAAAGATGCCCAGGGTCCCTGCTCATCAGCGTGAATGTGCCTTAAGCATGCTGCAAGGAGGCATGAGGACTGCAGATGTGGCCAGGGCAATAAATTGCAATGTCCGTACTGTGAGACGCCTAAGACAGCGCTACAGGGAGACAGGACGGACAGCTGATCATCCTCGCAGTGGCAGACCACGTGTAACAACACCTGCACAGGATCGGTACATCCGAAAATCACACCTGCGGGACAGGTACAGGATGGCAACAACAGCTGCCCGAGTTACACCAGGAACGCACAATCCCTCCATCAGTGCTCAGACTGTACGCAATAGGCTGAGAGAGGCTGGACTGAGGGTTTGTAGGCCTGTTGTAAGGCAGGTCCTCACCAGACTTCACTGGCAACAACGTTGCCTATGTGCACAAACCCACTGTCGCTGGACCAGACATGACTGGCAAAAAGTTATCTTACTGACGAGTAGCGGTTTTGTCTCACCAGGGGTGATGGTTGGATTCGCGTTTATCGTCGAAGCAATGAGTGTTACACCGAGGGCTGTATTCTGGAGCGGGATCGATTTGGAGGTGGAGGGTCCGTCATGGTCTGGGGAGGTGTGTCACAGCATCATCGTACTGAGCTTGTTGTCATTGCAGGCAATCTCAACGCTGTGCGTTACAGGGAAGACATCCTCCTCCCTCATGTGGTACCCTTCCTGCAGGCTCATCCTGACATGACCCTCCAGCATGACAATGCCACCAGCCATCCTGCTTGTTCTGTGCGGGATTTCCTGGTAGACAGAAATGTCAGTGTTCTGCCATGGCCAGCGAAGAGCCCGGATCTCAATCCCATTGAGCACGTCGGGGACCTGTTGGATCGGAGTGTGAGAGCTAGGGCCATTCCCCCCAGAAATGTCCGGGAACTTGCAGGTGCCTTGGTGGAAGAGTGGGGTAACATCTCACAGCAAGAACTGGCACATCTGGTGCAGTCCATGAGGAGGAGATGCACTGCAGTACTTAATGCAGCTGGTGGCCACACCAGATACTGACTGTTACTTTTGATTTTGACCCCCCCCCCCCCCCCTTTTGTTCAGGGACACATTATTCCATTTCTGTTGGAATAACAGTTGTTACCCCTTATTTAGTTTATATCGCAGTTGTTGAATCTTGTTATGTTCATACAAATATTTACACATGTTAAGTTTGCTGAAAATAAATGCAGTTGACATTGAGATCACATTTCTTTTTTTGCTGAGTTTATTACTTCAACAGTATTTAACATGAGACATCCTCTCTAATCTTTGCAGGAATGTGGTTCTTAATATAAACAGCAACACCTCCACCTTTGGCATTTCTGTCTTTTCTGTAGATGTTATAACCATGTATTGCTACCACTGTATCATCAAAGGTTTTATCTAAGTGAGTTTCAGAGATTGTTAGAATATGAATGTCATCTGTTACTAGCAAATTATTGATTTCGGGAACCTTTTTTCTTAAGCTACATATTTTAAAGTAGGCAATTTTTTTGCACTTTTCTGGGATGATTGATTGTTTTCATTACTTTACTGGGAAGCTTAGCAGAAGTAGACATGCTCATGTTATTTATGTTAGTGCAGGGTGAGCTGCACACAGTGGACTTCCTACTCAGTGCTAACAGTATAACTCTGGTTCATAGGCACATCATTACTGCACACAACAGCTGTAGGATCAGCAGAAGCATTCAGGGCAGTAAGAGGGACATAAATTAGGTTACTTACATTGTGTCTTCCAACGCCCCTGGGATAATTTACATTTGCGGAAGCATTGTGATGACTCGGCGACAAAACGGTAGGGATTAACTGAGCTGGCTTGGATCATTGATAAGTCATTGTCTCAACGCAGCCTTATAATGCTGTGAAAGGATCCAGGAACCCAAATGATTTGGGTGGATCCCATCCTCCTTATAATACAAGCTTTGTATCCAGAAGGCAGTGGTGTAAACTATTTAACTAAAAATACTGTAACTTAAAGTACTGCTTAAGTACTGTCGTTTGTTTTAGGTATCTGTTCATTACTTTACTATTTATATTTTTGACAACTTTTACTCAAACTACATTCCTAAACAAAAGAATGTACTTTTTACTTCATACATTGTCCCTGACACCCAAAAGCAGGACAGGAAAATGGTCAAATTCACTCACTTATCAGGAGAACATGCCTCTGATCTGGAGGACTCACTAAACACAAATGCATTGTTTGTAAATGATGTCTGCATGTTGTAGTGTGCCCCTGTCTATCCATAACAATAAAGCATAAAGAAAATGGTGCTTTCTGATGTGCGTATTATAAGCCATTTGAAATTATTTATGCTTGTACTTTTACATTATATACTTAAGTATATTTCTGCAGTTACATTTCACATTTAAGTATATTTAAAACCAAATACTTTTAGACTTTTACTCAAGTAGTCTTTTTCTGGGTGAATTTCACTGCTCTTTAAGGGGCTAAACAGCTGGGTCTTCAGGCCTGCTCTTCAAGGGTCTAAACAGCTGGGTCTTCAGGCCTGCTCTTCTAGGGGATAAACAGCCGGGTCTTCAGGCCTGCTCTTTAAGGGGATAAACAGCTGGGTCTTCAGGCCTGCTCTTCAAGGGGATAAACAGCTGGGTCTTCAGGCCTGCTCTTCAAGGGGATCAACAGCTGGGTCTTCAGGCCTGCTCTTTACGGGGCTGAACAGCTGATATATTAATGTATCTTCAGTCCTGCTCTTCAAGGGGCTATATTAATGTTTCAGTCCTGCTCTTCAAGGGGCTATATTAATGTTTCAGCCCTGCTCTTCAAGGGCCTATATTAATGTATCTTCAGTCCTACTCTTCAAGGGGCTATATTAATGTTTCAGTCCTGCTCTTCAAGGGGCTATATGAATGTATCTTCAGTCCTACTCTACAAGGGGCTATATTAATGTATCTTCAGTCCTGCTCTTCAAGGGCCTATATTAATGTATCTTCAGTCCTGCTCTTCAAGGGCCTATATGAATGTATCTTCAGTCCTGCTCTTCAAGGGGCTATATTAATGTATCTTCAGTCCTGCTCTTCAAGGGGCTAAATTGCTGCCTCTTCCCATCTCAAAGTGAATTGCAGAAGTTGAACAAGGTGCCGTTTACCTACAGTGCCACATACACACACGCCGACTGAAGTCAAATAAGGACCTGTTTGCCTGTGGTCCGGGTCCATGTCCTTCCTATTAATTATTAATAGGACTGATCAAATGTAGAGAGGTCCGTGTGGGGCTGACCCCAGGATGAGGGAGGGAGAGAGGGAGGGAGGGAGGGAGACCTTTCTTCAATTCTCAACTCCTGCCTCCTCTCTCTCTCGCCTAAAAGTCCAACGTAAACGAGGAGAGAACGGCGACGAGAAGGAAAGTGGACGATAATGTGCGTCATCAGGCTAATTACATTTACAGGGGGTGGATCCCCCCCCCCAAAAAAATTGCTATGTGTAAAGTGATAAAACAAATTAAGTTGTGCAAGACATTTTATAGATAAAACTATGAGTAGCATATCGTTTTTAAACGTGTGCATGCCATGCTCCTCTAACCCCCCCCCCCCCCCACCCCCAATAAAAACTGATTCAAAAGTGGGTGTAAATAGATTTCAAAACCCTTCCATGGTGACCTCAGGTAGGATTACATTACTATACTCGATTAAAAAGGTGGCTATTGCGGAGGAGAGGACGCTCTTTCGTTGAAAGAGTGAGGAGATGAGGAACTAGAGGTAGAGAGGAGAAGTAAAGGGGATGAGGAGAGGGGGAAGTGTGTGTGTCTGTATCTATGTGGTCGTGTATGTATGCGTGTGTTCCTGGCCTTCAACCTAATCTCCAATGTTTGTCCTGAACCTGAATTAATAACATTTAATTATATATATATATATATACACATTTATTTTGTGTCTCTTTTTTAGCACAGTTATCATGTTCTTGAGTTGAATGTCTGGGAGACCGGAGGAACATCAATTAAATCCCTGAACTATTCAGCAAAGGTTGCGTTACTATGGATACGGCTATTGTCTTACTGTTGGAATGTGCTCTTTCCATAGCAACGACTCTGACTAGGACATGAGGATAATGCAGACACATACTGATATTTTGTTCTACTTTCATCAATATCTTATATTTTTTAATATTTTTTAATATTCTGTGTTGCAATGGAGAGGCAGACCAAGAAAACATGACCACATTGAAACTATGTGGGTATTCGGTAGACACGGGCTAGCCTGCACCAACACAACACGGGCTAGCCTGCACCAACACAACACGGGCTAGCCTGCACCAACACAACACGGGCTAGCCTGCACCAACACAACACGGGCTAGCCTGCACCAACACAACACGGGCTAGCCTGCACCAACACAACACGGGCTAGCCTGCACCAACACAACACGGGCTAGCCTGCACCAACACAACACGGGCTAGCCTGCACCAACACAACACGGGCTAGCCTGCACCAACACAACACGGGCTAGCCTGCATCAACACAACACGGGCTAGCCTGCACCAACACAACACGGGCTAGTCCACACCAAGTCCAACATGGGCTAGTCCACACCAAGTCCAACACGGGCTAGCCTGCACCAGCACAACACGGGCTAGTCCACACCAAGTCCAACATGGGCTAGTCCACACCAAGTCTAACATGGGCTAGTCCACCATTGGCTAGTCCACATTGGCTAGTCCACACCTAGTCCACACCAAGTCCACACCAAGTCCAACATGGTCTAGTCCACACCTAGTCCACACCAAGTCCAACATGGGCTAGTCCACACCTAGTCCAAACCAAGTCCAACATGGGCTAGTCCACACCTAGTCCACACCAAGTCCAACATGGGCTTTGTCTTGCCCTCTTCACAACTGTCTTGGTGTGTTTGGACCATGACAGTTTGTTGTTGATGTGGACACCAATTAATTTGATGCTCTCAACCTGAATGAGTTGTTCCCCACAAAAGGGCTTTATTACAGACAGAAATACTCCCCCCACCCTCACCTCCTCCTTCTCAGACAATCCTGCAACTGTAGAAACGGTCCTGGGCTGTCGTACTTACACATGGTCTGTGGTTATGAAGCCGGTTGGATGTACTGCCAAATTCTCTAAAATGACGTTGGAGGTGGCTTATGGTAGAGAAATGAACATTCAGTTCTGTCAATAACTGGTGGACATTCCTGCAGTCAGCGTACCAAGTGAATGCTGACTCAAAACATCTGTGGCATTGTGTTGTGTGACAATACAGCACATTTTAGAGTGGCCTTTTATTGTCCCCGGCACAAGGTGCACCTGTGTAACGATCATGATCATGCTGTTTAATCATTCTTCTTGATATGCCACACCTGTCAAGTAGATGGATTATCTTGGCAAATGATAAATAATTACTAACAGGGTTGTAAACTAATTTGTGGACAACAAATGAGAGATATAAGCTTTTGGAACCTACTCATTCAAGGGTTTTTCTTTATTTTTACTATTTGTAGAATAATAGTGAAGAAGATATCGAAACAATTAAATAACACATTTGGAATCATGTAGTATCCATAAGTGTTAAACAAATCAAATTATATTTTAGATTCTTCAAAGTAGCCACCTTTTGCCTTGATGACAGCTTTGCACACTCTTGGCATTCTCTCAACCAGCTTCATGAGGTAGTCACCTGGAATGCATTTAAATTAACTGAATTATTTTCCTTAATGTGTTTGAGCCAATCAGTTGTGTTGTAGGGATGGTAGACAGGAGACAGACCTATTTGGTAAAATACCAAGTCCACATTATTGCAAGAACAGCTCAAATAAGCAAAGAGAAACGACAGTCCATCATTACTTTAAGACATGAAGGTCAGTCAACGCGGAAAATGTCAAGAACTTTGAAAGTTTCTACAAGTGCAGTCGCAAAAACCCTCAAGCGCTATGATGAAACTGGCTCTCATGAGGACCGCCACAGGAATGGAAGACCCAGAGTTACCTCTGCTGCAGAGAATAAGTTCATTAAAGTTACCAGCCTCAGAAATTGCAGCCCAAATAAATGCTTCACAGATTTCAAGTAACAGACACATCAACATCAACTGTTCAGAGGAGACTGTGTGAATCAGGCCTTCATGGTCGAATTGCTACACCACTACTTTTTCAACAGGACAATGACCCAACACCTCCAGGCTGTGTAAGGGCTATTTGACCAAGAAGGAGAGTGATGGAGTGCTGCATCAGATGACCTGGCCTCCACAATCACCTGACCTCAATGCAATTGAGATGGTTTGGGATGAGTTGGACCGCAGAGTGAAGGAAAAGCAGCCAACAAGTGCTCAGCATATGTGGGAACTCCTTCAAGACTGTTGGAAAAGCATTCCAGGTGAAGCTGGTTGAGAGAAATGCCAAGCGTGTACAAAGCTGTCATCAAGGCAAAGGGTGGCTCCTTTGAAGAATCTAAAATCAAAAAAATATTTTTGATTTGTTTAACACTTTTTTGGTTACTACATGATTCCATATGGGTTATGTCATAGTTTTGATGTCTTCACTATTATTCTACAATGTAGAAAATAGTAAAAATAAAGAAAAACCCTTGAATGAGTAGGTGTGTCCAAACTTTTTGACTAGTCCTGTACATTATACACTAAACACAAATATATATGATCGACTCTGTCTTTCTGATTCAATGTTTCTGGTCAGAAAAAATTAGTTCAAAAAGGGAGCCAATGTCTTTTAAAAAAAACACATCCGCTGTTTTAATCTGCATCATCAAGTTTACTGGGTGGGAAAATAATTGGCTTATTTTCAGGGCCCACATCGTTGGGCCCACATCGTTGGGCCCACATCGTTGGGCCCACATCGTGCCAATGTGGACATGTTCGCTGGGAGATTGAGTCTTTAAACATGCCTGAGAGAAGTGGTATCATCAGTGTATCCTTGCTAGTCTGTGTCTGTTTGTGTGAGAGTGAGTGAGTGAGTGAGTGAGTGAGTGAGTGAGTGAGTGAGTGAGTGAGAGAGAGAGAGAGAGAGAGAGAGAGAGTGAGAGAGAGAGAGAGAGAGAGAGAGAGATATGCAGGCACCATTCTTTGATCTGTTCGGGAAAGTACCCTCCTCCCCCTCCATCTCCCCCCCCCCCCCCCCCCCCCCCCCCCCCATTACATATCGTATTGTCGGATAGGCCATTAATCAAACCATATCAATGAAACGTCGTGAAGGTTTGCTGAAACTAAATGTGCCCCATCCATCTTGTTGCTGAGCGGTTTCATATGAGCGAGATCCTCACATCACTCTTCTGTTCCCTCTGTCTGACAGACACAGGATACCATCTAAAGACGTTGCAGAGACGCACATCAGACACTCCCCTAATTGATTAACCCTCTGGGATTGCAGAGAGAAAGAGTGAGGGGGGGGGGGTAATGTGTTGACTGCCTACTGATATGATCTGTGTGAATGATGCGTGGGTTTCCTAAATTAGACTCAGAATAGAGAGAAAGAGGAACAGAAAGAAGAGAACAAACAACACGTTTGATTTGTTACCAAAAAAAAAGAAAAACAAGATCAATGAATAACACAGGGACAGCGCTGATCAATAACTCCTGAGATATCACCTGTCACCTGAGTGTGTTTGTTTATGAGCGTGTGTTTGTGTGCGTGCGTGCGTTGTGTTCGTGCTTGTGAGTGAGTGTTTTTCCGGGCCAGGTCCCATTGCCTCAGTCTCAGCAGACGAGGGTAATTCAGGAACCGCACGCATCTATCATACAGATACCAACTAGATCTCAGTGTCTCACGTCAGAATTACCTACTTGAAGGTAACAGCTGTTGTCCGGGTTTCCACGTCATCTGCTGACTTCCTCAGACATGGAAGACGTGGAATACTGACTTCTATCACAGGTGACCTGTCTCTCTCTCTCTGTCTCTCTCTCCCTCTCTCTCTCTCTCTCTGTCTCTGTCTCTCTCTCTCCTCTCTCTCTGTCTCTCACCCTCTCTCTCTCTCTGTCTCTCTCTCTCTGTCTCTCTCTCTCTCTCTCTCCTCTCTCTCTGTCTCTCACCCTCTCTCTCTCTCTCTCTCTCTCTCTCTCTCTCTCCTCTCTCTCTGTCTCTCTCTCTCTGTCACTCTCTCTCTGTCTCTGTCTCCTCACTCTCTCTCTCTCTCTCCTCTCTCTCTGTCTCCTCTCTCTCTGTCTCCTCTCTCTCTGTCTCCTCTCTCCCTGTCTCTCTCTCACCCTCTCTCTCTCCTCTCTCTCTCTCCCTGACCATCTCTCTCTCTCTCCCTCTCTCTCTCCCCTCTCCCTGACCAGCTCTCGCTCTCCCTCTCTCCCTGACCATCTCTCTCTCTCTCCCTCTCTCCCTGACCATCTCTCTCTCCCTCTCTCCCTGACCATCTCTCTCTCTCCCTCTCTCCCTGACCATCTCTCTCTCCCTCTCTCTCCCTGACCATCTCTCTCTCTCCCTCTCTCCCTGACCATCTCTCTCTCTCTCCCTGACCATCTCTCTCTCTCCCCCTGACCATCTCTCTCTCTCCCTCTCTCCCTGACCAATCTCTCTCTCTCTCCCCCCCTCTCTCCCTGACCATCAATCTCTCTCTCTGTCTCTCTCTCTCTACGAGAGTTAATACAATGTTAATAAAATAGTAATAATTCCAATCTTCGTTAAAATGCAAAACGTCTGTATAGCATATTGTTAGGGTAGGCTTTAAGACCATGAGGAGCCCGGAGCTGCCAGCGTGCCTTTCTCTGGGCTTATCCCCGTCAGCCGTTTAGGCAGTGCGCCGATTGCTTCGAATTTGACGTTGCCAATTGAACTTGGCCTCGTAAGACTTGCACCAGTTACTTTCACATTGATTTTGGGCAAAGGGGCGTCCAGTAGGTTAGGGGACGATAAGCTTCCCCAGAAGTAAAATGTATTTGCTATATATTAACTTATACAGAAATAAATACAAAATCATTCAAAATACTGTGTTTATGTTGACTATTGTCATGCAAATGAGCTACTGTCTCTATTTGCGAATGAATGCGTTGATTTTGACATTCGTTATCTCTCTTTCAACAGTGAAGACAGGTACTGTCACGAATATAGATTGCAACTTCCCTCTTACTATCGCATTAACCCCTCGTTTCATGTGTCTCTCCTCAGGCCGGTGGTAGCTGGTCCCCTACAAGAAGGTGAGGTACCGGAGGTCCCTCCGCCCCCTCTGGACATCAAGGGGTCCCCGGCGTACACAGTACGAGCTATTCTGGCCTCGAGACGCCGGGTGAGGGGCCTGCAGTACCTCGTGGACTGGGAAGGGTACGGTCCGGAGTAGAGGTGCTGGGTACCGGTGGGGGACATATTGGATCCATTCCTCTTGAGGGACTTCCACCGCCTCCACCCGGATCGCCCTGCCGCCTCGCCCTCCGGGTCACCCTCGAGGCCGGGGTCGGCACGCGGCAGGAGCCGCGCGCCAGGGGGGGGGGGGGGGGGTACTGTCACGAATCACGCCGAAGATGGTGCCTCTTCCTGTTCGGGCGGCGCTCGGCGGTCGTCGTCGCCGGCCTACTAGCTGCCACCGATCCCCTTTCTGTTTCATTTAGTTGTGTCTGATGTGTTGCAGCCGTTTCCTGTTTAGGTTGTGGTTGTGGACTATTTAAACCCAGTAGAACCCGGCGGCTTTTGTGCTCGTTTTTCTGTTTCTGTTTGTGGTGTGTGATTATTTTGGGGTATTTATTTTTCCGGTCAGTTTCGTCCTGTTTGGTTGGACTGGGTCTTTACGCGCCCTTGTGTGTGTGTGGCGTGACCCGTCTCTCTGGGTTTTCAGGGGAAAATAAAAATCCACATCTTGTGAACTACCTTGCTCTCTGCACCTTGACTTCTCCACCCACTACTCATAGAAGCCGTGACACACCTGACACGTGGCAAGTGTGTGTGTGTAACCAGCCCCTTTGAGGCCTTTCCTTGAGGGTAAGATAAGGTACGGCGTTGTTACTTCTGCTGAATGTATTGTTGATAAATTAACTGTATCTCTTTCAACAGTGAAGACAGGGTAAGATAAGATAAGGCGTTGTTACTTATTTTTTAGTTATTGTATGGCTGGTTATGACACCTACATAAGAGTGTCATGACCTACAACAGTAGTTATTTTGTGGCTGGTTATGACACCTACATAAGAGTGTCACGACCTACAACAGTAGTTATTTTGTGGCTGGTTATGACACCTACATAAGAGTGTCACGACCTACAACAGTAGTTATTTTGTGGCTGGTTATGACACCTACATAAGAGTGTCATAACCTACAACACTAGTTATTTTATGGCTGGTTATGACACCTACATAAGAGTGTCATAACCTACAACACTAGTTATTTTGTGGCTGGTTATGACACCTACATAAGAGTGTCATAACCTACAACAGTATTGATTGTATGGCTGGTTATGACACCTACATAAGAGTGTCATAACCTACAACAGTATTGATTGTATGGCTGGTTATGACACCTAGATAAGAGTGTATGTTATATAAAAGACAGAAATGCTAATGGTGGAGGTGTTGCCATTTAAGATTAGAGAGGATGTCTCATGTTAAATACTGTTTAAGTAATATGGCTACAGGTTCATCTGCCTCACCTAAAGACCATTCTGGTGTGAAGCTGCGATAGACCACCAAGTGTTAACAGTCAGTATCTGGATAATGTTAAATACTGTTTAAGTAATATGGCTACAGGTTCATCTGCCTCACCTAAAGCCCATTCTGGTGTGAAGCTGCGATAGACCACCAAGTGTTAACAGTCACTATCTGGATAACATGTGTGACTTGCTTGATAATGTATGTGATATCAACAGAGAGGTATATTTTCTGGATGATTTAAATATTGGCTGGCTTCCATCAAGCTAGTCAATATTTTTTGAACCATTGCCCCCACCCGCAAGGTGTGTAAACAACAACAATAATGAACCTCTTGAAACTCTGGGGGCAGTATTTCAATTTTTGGATGAAAAACGTTCCCGTTTTAATTAAACAAGATATTTTGTCACGAAAAGATGCTCGACCATGCATATAATTGACAGCGTTGGAAAGAAAACACTCTGACGTTTCCAAAACTGCAAAGATATCGTCTGCGAGTGCCACAGAACTGATGCTACAGGCATAAAATAAGACAATAGATACAAAACAAAAACGTGAAGAACATACATCTGTAATTAGTAGTACATGTAGGACAGTATGTAAGTGTGTTTGCCTGGACGTTGCCGATGTATTTCTCACACGTGCAGCACATATTATTTGTTTTACGGTCCTTCTTTCGGGGGGCAGAATTTGGCATCTCCTCCTCTTTATTTATTTATTTATTTATTGAATGTTCGAAACATACAATACACTTGCAGTGAAGCCGCTCAACAACTACATCGTACCAGTCATCCAACAGATTCCCATTCAGAGCGACACACACACAAGCATCCAGGGTCATTGCCCTGCTCAAGGACACGTTGAACGATCTCCCACCAGGCCAATAAAAACGTGAACCCTCCAAGATCCCCCCCCCAGCAAAAATAATAATTATAATACATTTAAAACAAGGGACATCAAGGACAACTGAGATCATAACAGCAATGCCAACTGTTTATGTTTGTGTGCATGTCTGGCACTATTGCATGTATGTGTGTGTTCTTGTATGTGTTTATTTGAATACGTGTGTGTGTGTATATGCATGTGTACAAACACCTGCACGGCATCAGCCTCAGGCAAAACGGCATTTGTTGTAAAAACACACTGCCACTTAGTGTCATTCAAAATGTACTTTTTATTATGATTTATTTGACGTTAAAAAATAAATAATTAAAAATGTACTTTTATCTTTGACCGTCATTCTCTCTCTCACACAACAACTCCACACCCAACTGTCTCCAATTCCACATACCAACCCTCAGCCCATCCCGTCTATCTCTGCTGGTCACCCTCAGCCCATCCCGTCTATCTCTGCTGGTCACCCTCAGCCCATCCCGTCTATCTCTGCTGGTCACCCTCAGCCCATCCCATCTATCTCTGCTGGTCACCCTCAGCCCATCCCGTCTATCTCTGCTGGTCACCCTCAGCCCATCCCATCTATCTCTGCTGGTCACCCTCAGCCCATCCCATCTATCTCTGCTGGTCACCCTCAGCCCATCCCGTCTATCTCTGCTGGCCACCCTCAGCCCATCCCGTCTATCTCTGCTGGTCACCCTCAGCCCATCCCATCTATCTCTGCTGGCCACCCTCAGCCCATCCCGTCTATCTCTGCTGGCCACCCTCAGCCCATCCCGTCTATCTCTGCTGGTCACCCTCAGCCCATCCCGTCTATCTCTGCTGGTCACCCTCAGCCCATCCCATCTATCTCTGCTGGTCACCCTCAGCCCATCCCATCTATCTCTGCTGGTCACCCTCAGCCCATCCCATCTATCTCTGCTGGTCACCCTCAGCCCATCCCGTCTATCTCTGCTGGTCACCCTCAGCCCATCCCGTCTATCTCTGCTGGTCACCCTCAGCCCATCCCGTCTATCTCTGCTGGCCACCCTCAGCCCATCCCGTCTATCTCTGCTGGTCACCCTCAGCCCATCCCGTCTATCTCTGCTGGTCACCCTCAGCCCATCCCGTCTATCTCTGCTGGCCACCCTCAGCCCATCCCGTCTATCTCTGCTGGCCACCCTCAGCCCATCCCGTCTATCTCTGCTGGTCACCCTCAGCCCATCCCGTCTATCTCTGCTGGTCACCCTCAGCCCATCCCGTCTATCTCTGCTGGTCACCCTCAGCCCATCCCATCTATCTCTGCTGGTCACCCTCAGCCCATCCCGTCTATCTCTGCTGGCCACCCACTTCTGGTTTCTACGCAACACTTATCTTTCAACTATACTGTGATGTTTAATGTACAATTTCAATCTATCAAATCGAATAGAATCAACAGCCTGCCTGTTGAAGATCAATACTTTTACTAAGTGTATCAGTATGTTAGTAATTGACTGACCCGGTCTCTCCAGATCTCCTAAGATCAATACTTTTACTAAGTGTATCAGTATGTTAGTAATTGACTGACCCGGTCTCTCCAGATCTCCTAAGAACAATACTTTTACTAAGTGTATCAGTATGTTAGTAATTGACTGACCCGGTCTCTCCAGATCTCCTAAGATCAATACTTTTACTAAGTGTATCAGTATGTTAGTAATTGACTGACCCGGTCTCTCCAGATCTCCTAAGATCAATACTTTTACTAAGTGTATCAGTATGTTAGTAATTGACTGACCCGGTCTCTCCAGATCTCCTAAGATCAATACTTTTACTAAGTGTATCAGTATGTTAGTAATTGACTGACACGGTCTCTCCAGATTTCCCAACAATAGTATTTCTCGGGTCAATTTTAGATTAATGCTATGCATTTTCAGCCATTCCTGAACCTGAGACCAGAAACAGGCTACCTGAGGGCAATACCAAAATAAATGGTCTATTGATTCTGTATCCTCACAACAACATTTGCAGAGCTTCGATGATTTTGTGCCCCAAATATTCTACATTTTGTTGGTGGTAAGAATTCTATATGATAATTTTAGCTGAAAAGCATGAAGTCTTGTATCTTGCGTTACTTTACATTTCAACTCATACACCCTGTACCATGGAATCAGTACATCAAAAATCTCTTCCCAACTATTTTGCAATCTGTATGGCACAGTTGTCAACATCCTGGTCCTCAAGTGAAAATGGTACACTTTACTACTTATGCTATTTTTATTGATCCTTTATATTGGGCAGACAGACCAGTTCCCTACCTCCTCCTGCTGCCCCCTGCCTCCTCCAGTTTAGATCCTTTATATTGGGCAGACAGACCAGTTCCCTACCTCCTCCTGCTGCCCCCTGCCTCCTCCAGTTTAGATCCTTTATATTGGGCAGACAGACCAGTTCCCTACCTCCTCCTGCTGCCCCCTGCCTCCTCCAGTTTAGATCCTTTATATTGGGCAGACAGACCAGTTCCCTACCTCCTCCTGCTGCCCCCTGCCTCCTCCAGTTTAGATCCTTTATATTGGGCAGACAGACCAGTTCCCTACCTCCACCACCCTCCTCCTCCAGTTGTGATCCTTTATATTGGGCAGACAGACCAGTTCCCTACCTCCACCACCCTCCTCCTCCAGTTGTGATCCTTTATATTGGGCAGACAGACCAGTTCCCTACCTCCACCACCCTCCTCCTCCTGTTGTGATCCTTTATATTGGGCAGACAGACCAGTTCCCTACCTCCTCCTGCTGCCTTTCTGCCTCCTCCAGTTTAGATCCTTTATATTGGGCAGACAGACCAGTTCCCTACCTCCACCACCCTCCTCCTCCAGTTGTGATCCTTTATATTGGGCAGACAGACCAGTTCCCTACCTCTACCACCCTCCTCCTCCAGTTGTGATCCTTTATATTGGGCAGACAGACCAGTTCCCTACCTCCACCACCCTCCTCCTCCAGTTGTGATCCTTTATATTGGGCAGACAGACCAGTTCCCTCCTCCTCCCGCTGCCACCTGCCTCCTCCAGTTTTGATCCTTTATATTGGGCAGACAGACCAGTTCCCTACCTCCTCCCGCTGCCACCTGTCTCCTCCAGTATTGATCCTTTATATTGGGCAGACAGACCAGTTCCCTACCTCCTCCCGCTGCCTCCTGCCTCCTCCAGTTTAGATCCTTTATATTGGGCAGACAGACCAGTTCCCTACCTCCTCCCGCTGCCACCTGCCTCCTCCAGTTGTGATCCTTTCTTCCCATTTTTGTGCCAATGCTGTAATCAATTGGTTGTACTCTTAGATTGAGCAGACCTTCCCTTACAACTCCATGAAGGACATAACTCTACCATTCCAATGTACAATATCATTTAAGAACAAAATACCCTTTTCAAACATCTTTCCCAGAAATACAGGTATTTTATCAACCAGCACATTTGAGTTCAGCCATAATATGTATTGTAATATTTGTTATCTCTTCTCAAGGGGAAAGAAATTTAAATTGTCGCCAGCTCTGCAATGCTTTTTGAAAACGAGACATGGCAATCCGCGCAAAGGCAAAAAGGCCATTTTTAAACAATGGATGAGCTTTCCTTAGTAATCTACTTGAGAACCATTTAGGATTCAAATAAAACTTTTGAATGAGTGACGCTTCTAGAGAAAGGTTTAGTGCTTTTATATTTAATAATCTCAACCCATCCAATTCATATTCATTATACAGATAGGCTCGTTTTATTTTGTCTGGTTTAGCGTCCCAGATAAAGCTAAATATTTTTTGCTCATATGAGTTGAAAAATGAATCATTAAGAATAGGCAGCGCCATGAGTAAGTGAGTAAACTGAGATATGACTACGGAGTTAATCAGGGCAATTTTTCCATAAATAGACAGGTATTTACCTCTCCATGGCTGCAGGATCTTGTTTTCTATTGAAATTCATTGTGGAGAGCTTATTTATATATTTGGTGATATGAATACCGAGTAAGTCTACTTCACCAACAGCCCATTTTAAACTGCAGAGTAATGTAAATGTTTTATTTTTTAAGGATCCAATATGTAATATTGTACACAATCTGGACCCTCTCTTTCTAAAACTATCCGCCGACATTGTTGCAACCCCTATTACCAGTCTGTTAAACCTCGCTTTCATATTCGTCCGAGATCCCTAAAGATTGGAAAGCTGCCGCGGTCATCCCTCTCTTCAAAGGGGGTGACACTCTAGACCCAAACTGCTCCAGACCTATATCTATCCTCCCCTGTCTCTCTAAAGTCTTCGAAAGCCAAGTTAATAAACAGATCACTGACCATTTCAAATCCCACCGTACCTTCTCCGCTATGCAATCTGGTTTCCGAGCTGGTCACGGGTGCACCTCAGCCACACTCAAGGTCCTAAACGATATCATAACCGCCATCGATAAAAGACAGTACTGTGCAGCCGTCTTCATCGACCTGGCCAAGGCTTTCGACTCTGTCAATCACCGTATTCTTATTGGCAGACTCAATAGCCTTGGTTTCTCAAATGACTGCCTCGCCTGGTTCACCAACTACTTCGCAGATAGAGTTCAGTGTGTAAAATCGGAGGGCCTGCTGTCCGGCCCTCTGGCAGTCTCTTTGGGGGTACCACAGGGTTCAATTCTCGGGCCGACTCATTTCTCTGTATATATCAAAGATTTCGCTCTTGCTGCTGGTGATTCCCTGATCCACCTCTACGCAGACAACACCATTCTGTATACATCTGGCCCTTCTTTGGACACTGTGTTAACTAACCTCCAAACAAGCTTCAATGCCATACAACACTCCTTCCGTGGCCTCAAACTGCTCTTAAACGCTAGCAAAACCAAATGCATGCTCTTCAACCGATCGCTGCCAGCACCTGCCAGCCCGACTAGCATCACTACTCTGGACGGTTCTAACCTTGAATACGTGGAAAACTACAAATGCCTAGGTTTCTGGCTAGACTGTAAACTCTCCATCCAGACTCATATCAAACACCTCCAATCCAAAATCAAATCTAGAATCGGCTTTCTATTTCGCAACAAAGCCTCCACTCACGCCGCCAAACTTACCCTAGTAAAACTGACTATCCTGCCGATCCTTGACTTCGGCGATGTCATCTACAAAATTGCTTCCAACACTCTACTCAGCAAAATGGATGCAGTCTATCACAGTGCCATCCGTTTTGTTACCAAAGCGCCTTATACCACCCACCACTGCGACCTGTATGCTCTAGTCGGCTGGCCCTCGCTACATATTCGTCGCCAGACCCACTGGCTCCAGGTCATTTACCTATGCTAGGTAAAGCTCCGCCTTAGCTCAGCTCACTGGTCATGATAACAACACCCACCCGTAGCACGCGCTCCAGCAGGTATATCTCATTGGTCATCCCCAAAGTCAATTCCCCCTTTGACCGCCTTTCCTTCCAGTTCTCTGCTGCCAGTGACTGGAACAAATTGCAAAAATTGCTGAAGCTGGAGACTTACATTTCCCTCACTAACTTTAAACATCAGCTATCTGAGCAGCTAACCGATCACTGCAGCTGTACATAGGCCATCTGTAAATAGCGCACCCAATCTACCTACCTCATCCCCATACTGTTTTTATTTACTTTTCTGCTCTTTTGCTGCATACCAATATCTCTACTTGCACATCATCATCTGCTCATCTATCACTCCAGTGTTAATCTTTTTTTTTTAATGGTGTTATTGACTGTACGCTTGTTTATTCCATGTAACTCTGTGTTGTTGTTTCTGTCACACTGCTTTGCTTCATCTTCACTTGTTCTAATGTTGGGGTCACTCTAGGAAAAATATAAATTTAGGGGGTTTTCTCCTCTGCTGTTCAACATAGAGGCGGGTCATTTCTGACCCTTAAGACAACACAAGGGTTCATCCAAATCCATCGGATGTAGTGATCACAACATAGTAGGAAAACCAAAGCAACCAGACGCTGCACATCTATGAAATTACTTTCTCCATTTACTAATAAGCAATGCACCCATTAAGAAAAGGACTGTAAAAACGGTTAAATCCCCGTGGATTGATGAGGAATTGTTTGGATGAGAGGGTTGAGGCAAATAGGAATGGCACATAAGTCTGGCTGCATAACCGATTGGCAAACATACTGCACATTCATTCAGACCATTCATTCTATAGCAGACCATATCATTTGGCAACATGACAGACCATTCATTCTATAGCATCTGGCAACATGACAGACCATTCATTCTATAGCATCAGACAGCATGACAGACCATTCATTCTATAGCATCAGACATGACAGACCATTCATTCTACAGCAGACCATATACATCAGACAAGATGACAGACCATTCATTCTATAGCATCAGACAGCATGACAGACCATTCATTCTATAGCATCAGACAGCATGACAGACCATTCATTCTATAGCATCAGACAACATGACAGACCATTCATTCTATAGCATCAGACATGACAGACCATTCATTCTATAGCATCAGACAGCATGACAGACCATTCATTCTATAGCATCAGACAACATGACAGACCATTCATTCTATATCATCAGACAGCATGACAGACAATTCATTCTATAGCATCAGACAGCATGACAGACCATTCATTCTATATCATCAGACAACATGACAGACCATTCATTCTATAGCATCAGACAGCATGACAGACCATTCATTCTATATCATCAGACAACATGACAGACCATTCATTCTATAGCATCAGACAGCATGACAGACCATTCATTCTATATCATCAGACAACATGACAGACCGTTCATTCTATATCAGACCATATCATCTGGCAACATGACAGACCATTCATTCTATATCATCAGACAACATGACAGACCATTCATTCTATAGCATCAGACAGCATGACAGACCATTCATTCTATATCATCAGACAACATGACAGACCATTCATTCTATAGCATCAGACAGCATGACAGACCATTCATTCTATATCATCAGACAACATGACAGACCATTCATTCTATAGCATCAGACAGCATGACAGACCATTCATTCTATAGCATCAGACATGACAGACCATTCATTCTACAGCATCTGGCAACATGACAGACCATTCATTCTATAGCATCAGACAACATGACAGACCCTTCATTCTATAGCATCAGACAACATGACAGACCCTTCATTCTATAGCATCAGACAACATGACAGACCCTTCATTCTATAGCAGACCATATCATCTGGCAACATGACAGACCTTTCATTCTATAGCATCTGGCAACATGACAGACCATTCATTCTATAGCAGACTGGCAATCACTAGCCAGCCTCCGCCCAGTACCCTGCCCTGATCCTTAGTCACTGTTACTAGCCAGCTACCACTCAGTACCCTGCCCTGATCCATAGTCACTGTTACTAGCCAGCTACCACTCAGTACCCTCCAGCTTAGAGACTGCTGCCCTAAAGTCATTGAACACTGGTGGTCACTTTAACAATGTTTACATGCTGTTTACATACTCTGTTACCCGCTTTAGGCGTCTCCAACGGGTTCATAGCGAGCTACCAGTAGCTAGCAACCCACCTGTGATTAGTTCACCAAACAATTCTGAAAGTACTGTACATGCAATGTTCACATGTCCCACAGCAAACTGTCAAACAATTCTCACATGTATCAGACACGGCAAGCTCCCAGCTACTATGTAATCAAGGAAACACTGACATTATCCCACCCCTGGTTAGCCACTGTTGACTTGACTTAAAAAGCCAATCTTAACACTCTTATCTGGCAATTCATTCCCTTTCTGTCTGTGTGGTGTGTGTGTTTGTCTATCACTCCGTGTGTAAGCCGCTAGCTAGATGTGATTAACAGTCTTGTGGGTTGAAAGAAATACTTTCCCCCTGCAAAAACATAATCTCAATTACATGTTAACTATTCTTACCTGGCAGAAGTATAGCATGGAGTAAGAACATAAATTGTAAATATTATTTGCAAACTCTGCCATTTTTTAAATATTTTTTTTTTTTACCTTTATTTAATTAGGCAAGTCAGTTAAGAACAAATTCTTATTTTCAATGACGGCCTAGGAACAGTGGGTTAACTGCCTGTTCAGGGGCAGAATGACAGAGTTGTACCTTGTCAGCTCAGGGATTTGAACTTGCAACCTGCTAGTCCAACGCTCTAACCGCTAGGCTACCCTGCCTCCCCTACACTCTAACCACTAGGCTACCTGCCGTCTCTACACTCTAACCACTAGGCTACCTGCCGCCCCTCCACTCTAACCACTAGGCTACCCTGCCGCCCCTCCACTCTAACCACTAGGCTACCCTGCCGCCCCTCCACTCTAACCACTAGGCTACCCTGCCGCCCCTCCACTCTAACCACTAGGCTACCTGCCACCCCCGAAGCACGGGGGTGGCAGTATCATGTTGTGGGGGTGCTTTGCTGCAGGGGGAACTGGTGCCCTTCACAAAATAGATGGCATCATGAGGGAGGAAAATTATGTGGATATATTGAAGCAACATCTCAAGACATCAGTCAGGAAGTTAAAGCTTGGTCACAAAAGGGTCTTGGAAATGGACAATGACCCCAAGCACACTTCCAAAGTTGTGGAAAAATGGCTTAAGGACAGCAAAGTCAAGGTATTGGAGTGACAATCACAAAGCCCTGACCTCAGTCCTATAGAATATTTGTGGGCAGATCTGAAAAAGCATGTGTGAGCAAGGAGGCCTTCAAACCTGACTCAGTTACACCAGCTCTGTCAGGAGGAATGGGCCAAAATTCACCCAACTTATTGTGGGAAGCTTGTGGAAGGCTACCTAGAACATTTGACCCAAGTAAAACAATTTAGGCAATTTTATTATACCAAATAATAATTGGGTGTATGTAAATTTCTGACCCACTGGGAATGTGATGAAAGAAATAAAAGCTTAAATAAATCATTCTCTCTACTATTATTCTGACATTTCACATTCTTAAAATAAAGTGTTGATCCTAACTGACCTAGGACAGGGAATTCTTTACTATGATTAAATGTCAGGAATTGTGAAAAACTGAGTTTAAATGGGTTTGGCTAAGGTGTATGTAAACTTTCGACTTCAACTGTGTATATATACAGTGGGGAGAAGTATTTAAAACACTGCCGATTTTGCAGGTTTTCCTACTCACAACGCATGTAGAGGTCGGTAATTTTTTATCATAGGTACACTTCAACTGTGAGAGACGGAATCTAAAACAAAAATCCAGAAAACCACATTGTATGATAAAAATATATGTATTATAGGGCCTCCCTTTAGAGTTGTTAATTAACCATTATTTTACCAGGCATATTGACAGAAAACATAGTACACTACTTCTCTCTAAGGACCAGGGGAAGGGTTGACAACAAAGTACACTACTTTCTCTTATTTTTATTGACTACCCCTTCCTCCGTCCCCCCCCAAACATTCAACATCTGTAAGGTCCCTCCGTCAAGTATTGAATTTCAAGAACAGATTAAACTATAAAGACCAGAGAGCTTTTTGAAAGTCTTATAAAGAAGGGCAGTGATTGGTGGACGGGTAACAATAACCAATCAGACTCTCTCTTTAAACATGGTCAAGTTAATAATGATGACGTATTAAAACCACCCAGACGCATCACAGTAGAGTCGTCCTTCTGAACTGAGCTGCCGGAGAGGAAGGAAACTGCTTAGGGAGGTTACCATGAGGCCGTTGGGGATTTTAAAACAGCTACAGAGTTTAATGGCTGTGATGGTAGAAAACTGAGGATGGATCAACAACATTGTAGTGACTCCACAATAAAAACCTAAATGACAGATTGAAAAGAAGAAAACAAATATAGCGAATAAAAATATTCCTAAACATACGCAACAAAAATCCAACAACACTGAGTATCTTCCTCCTTATTTTCAAGCACTGTGGCGGCTGCATCATGACATGGGTATGCTTGACATCGGCAAATAATGGGGATTGTTTTCAGGACAAAAATAAACGATATGTAACTAAAGCACAGGCAAAATCCTCGAGCAAAAACCTGCTTCAGTCTGCTTTACACCAGAGACTGGAAGAAGAATTCACCTTTCAGCAGAACAATAACCTACAACACAAGACAAAACTCTACACTGGAGTTGCATCCCAAGAAAACAGTCAAATGTTCCTGAGTGGCCAAGTTATAGTTTTGACTGAAATCTGCTTGAAAATGGCTGTCTAGCCAATAATCCACCAACATCTTGACGGAGTTTGAAGAACTTTGAAAATAATAATGGTCAAATGTTACAGAATCCAGATGTGTAGAACTCTTAGAGACTTACCCAAGAAGTCTCACAACTGTAATCAATGCCAAAGGTGTTTCTAACATGTATTGACGGAGAACTTATGCAATGACTATATTTTAGAATACCAGGGTATATCTGGTGGTCTGTCTCCATAATACCAGGGTATATCTGGTGGTCTGACTACATAATACCAGGGTATATCTGGTGGTCTGTCTCCTCATGACTACATAATACCAGGGTATATCTGGTGGTCTGTCTCCTCATGACTACATAATACCAGGGTATATCTGGTGGTCTGTCTCCTCATGACTACACAATACCAGGGTATATCTGGTGGTCTGTCTCCTCATGACTACATAATACCAGGGTATATCTGGTGGTCTGTCTCCTCATGACTACATAATACCAGGGTATATCTGGTGGTCTGTCTCCTCATGACTACATAATACCAGGGTATATCTGGTGGTCTGTCTCCTCATGACTACATAATACCAGGGTATATCTGGTGGTCTGTCTCCTCATGACTACATAATACCAGGGTATATCTGGTGGTCTGTCTCCTCATGACTACATAATACCAGGGTATATCTGGTGGTCTGTCTCCTCATGACTACATAATACCAGGGTATATCTGGTGGTCTGTCTCCTCATGACTACATAATACCAGGGTATATCTGGTGGTCTGTCTCCTCATGACTACATAATACCAGGGTATATCTGGTGGTCTGTCTCCTCATGACTACATAATACCAGGGTATATCTGGTGGTCTGTCTCCTCATGACTACATAATACCAGGGTATATCTGGTGGTCTGTCTCCTCATGACTACATAATACCAGGGTATATCTGGTGGTCTGTCTCCTCATGACTACATAATACCAGGGTATATCTGGTGGTCTGTCTCCTCATGACTACATAATACCAGGGTATATCTGGTGGTCTGTCTCCTCATGACTACATAATACCAGGGTATATCTGGTGGTCTGTCTCCTCATGACTACATAATACCAGGGTATATCTGGTGGTCTGTCTCCTCATGACTACATAATACCGGGGTATATCTGGTGGTCTGTCTCCTCATGACTACATAATACCAGGGTATATCTGGTGGTCTGTCTCCTCATGACTACATAATACCAGGGTATATCTGGTGGTCTGTCTCCTCATGACTACATAATACCAGGGTATATCTGGTGGTCTGTCTCCTCATGACTACATAATACCAGGGTATATCTGGTGGTCTGTCTCCTCATGACTACATAATACCGGGGTATATCTGGTGGTCTGTCTCCTCATGACTACATAATACCAGGGTATATCTGGTGGTCTGTCTCCTCATGACTACATAATACCAGGGTATATCTGGTGGTCTGTCTCCTCATGACTACATAATACCAGGGTATATCTGGTGGTCTGTCTCCATAATACCAGGGTATATCTGGTGGTCTGTCTCCTCATGACTACATAATACCAGGGTATATCTGGTGGTCTGTCTCCTCATGACTACATAATACCGGGGTATATCTGGTGGTCTGTCTCCTCATGACTACATAATACCAGGGTATATCTGGTGGTCTGTCTCCTCATGACTACATAATACCAGGGTATATCTGGTGGTCTGTCTCCTCATGGTTACACAATACCAGGGTATATCTGGTGGTCTGTCTCCTCATGACTACATAATACCAGGGTATATCTGGTGGTCTGTCTCCTCATGACTACATAATACCAGGGTATATCTGGTGGTCTGTCTCCATAATACCAGGGTATATCTGGTGGTCTGTCTCCTCATGACTACATAATACCGGGGTATATCTGGTGGTCTGTCTCCTCATGACTACATAATACCAGGGTATATCTGGTGGTCTGTCTCCTCATGACTACATAATACCGGGGTATATCTGGTGGTCTGTCTCCTCATGACTACATAATACCAGGGTATATCTGGTGGTCTGTCTCCATAATACCAGGGTATATCTGGTGGTCTGTCTCCTCATGACTACATAATACCAGGGTATATCTGGTGGTCTGTCTCCTCATGACTACATAATACCAGGGTATATCTGGTGGTCCGTCTCCTCATGACTACATAATACCAGGGTATATCTGGTGGTCTGTCTCCTCATGACTACATAATACCAGGGTATATCTGGTGGTCTGTCTCCATAATACCAGGGTATATCTGGTGGTCTGTCTCCTCATGACTACATAATACCAGGGTATATCTGGTGGTCTGTCTCCTCATTACTAAATAATACCAGGGTATATCTGGTGGTCTGTCTCCTCATGGTTACATAATACCAGGGTATATCTGGTGGTCTGTCTCCTCATGACTACATAATACCAGGGTATGTCTGGTGGTCTGTCTCCTCATGGTTACACAATACCAGGGTATATCTGGTGGTCTGTCTCCTCATGGTTACATAATACCAGGGTATATCTGGTGGTCTGTCTCCTCATGACTACATAATACCAGGGTATATCTGGTGGTCTGTCTCCTCATGACTACATAATACCAGGGTATATCTGGTGGTCTGTCTCCTCATGGTTACATAATACCAGGGTATATCTGGTGGTCTGTCTCCTCATGACTACATAATACCAGGGTATATCAGGTGGTCCGTCTCCTCATGAATACATAATACCAGGGTTATCTGGTGGTCTGTCTCCTCTTGACTACATAATGCCAGGGTATATCTGGTGGTCTGTCTCCATAATACCAGGGTATATCTGGTGGTCTGTCTCCTCATGACTACATAATACCAGGGTATATCTGGTGGTCTGTCTCCTCATGACTACATAATACCAGGGTATATCTGGTGGTCTGTCTCCTCATGACTACATAATACCAGGGTATATCTGATGGTCTGTCTCCTCAGCTACATAATACCAGGGTATATCTGGTGGTCTGTCTCCTCATGACTACATAATACCAGGGTATATCTGGTGGTCTGTCTCCTCATGACTACATTATACCCGGGTATATCTAGTGGTCTGTCTCCATAATACCAGGGTATATCTGGTGGTCTGACTACATAATACCAGGGTATATCTGGGGGTCTGTCTCCTCATGATTACAAAATACCAGGGTATATCTGGTGGTCTGTCTCCTCATGACTACATAATACCAGGGTATATCTGGTGGTCTGTCTCCTCATGACTACATAATACCAGGGTATACCTGGTTGTCTGTCTCCTCATGAGTACATAATACCAGGGTATATCTGGTGGTCTGTCTCCTCATGACTACATAATACCAGGGTATATCTGGTGGTCTGTCTCCTCATGACTACATAATACCAGGGTATATCTGGTGGTCTGTCTCCTCATGACTACATAATACCAGGGTATATCTTGTGTTCTGTCTCCTCATGACTACATAATACCAGGGTATATCTGGTGGTCTGTCTCCTCATGACTACATAATACCAGGGTATATCTGGTGGTCTGTCTACATAATACCAGGGTATATCTTGTGTTCTGTCTCCATAATACCAGGGTATACCTGGTGGTCTGTCTCCTCATGAGTACATAATACCAGGGTATATCTGGTGGTCTGTCTCCTCATGACTACATAATACCAGGGTATATCTGGTGGTCTGTCTCCTCATGACTACATAATACCAGGGTATATCTGGTGGTCTGTCTCCTCATGCCTACATAATACCAGGGTATATCTGGTGGTCTGTCTACATAATACCAGGGTATATCTTGTGTTCTGTCTCCTCATGACTACATAATACCAGGGTATATCTGGTGGTCTGTCTCCTCATGACTACATAATACCAGGGTATATCTGGTGGTCTGTCTACATAATACCAGGGTATATCTTGTGTTCTGTCTCCTCATGACTACATAATACCGGGGTATATCTGGTGGTCTGTCTCCTCATGACTACATAATACCAGGGTATATCTGGTGGTCTGTCTCCTCATGACTACATAATACCGGGGTATATCTGGTGGTCTGTCTCCTCATGACTACATAATACCAGGGTATATCTGGTGGTCTGTCTCCATAATACCAGGGTATATCTGGTGGTCTGTCTCCTCATGACTACATAATACCAGGGTATATCTGGTGGTCTGTCTCCTCATGACTACATAATACCAGGGTATATCTGGTGGTCCGTCTCCTCATGACTACATAATACCAGGGTATATCTGGTGGTCTGTCTCCTCATGACTACATAATACCAGGGTATATCTGGTGGTCTGTCTCCATAATACCAGGGTATATCTGGTGGTCTGTCTCCTCATGACTACATAATACCAGGGTATATCTGGTGGTCTGTCTCCTCATGACTACATAATACCAGGGTATATCTGGTGGTCTGTCTCCTCATGGTTACATAATACCAGGGTATATCTGGTGGTCTGTCTCCTCATGACTACATAATACCAGGGTATGTCTGGTGGTCTGTCTCCTCATGGTTACACAATACCAGGGTATATCTGGTGGTCTGTCTCCTCATGGTTACATAATACCAGGGTATATCTGGTGGTCTGTCTCCTCATGACTACATAATACCAGGGTATATCTGGTGGTCTGTCTCCTCATGACTACATAATACCAGGGTATATCTGGTGGTCTGTCTCCTCATGGTTACATAATACCAGGGTATATCTGGTGGTCTGTCTCCTCATGACTACATAATACCAGGGTATATCAGGTGGTCCGTCTCCTCATGAATACATAATACCAGGGTTATCTGGTGGTCTGTCTCCTCTTGACTACATAATGCCAGGGTATATCTGGTGGTCTGTCTCCATAATACCAGGGTATATCTGGTGGTCTGTCTCCTCATGACTACATAATACCAGGGTATATCTGGTGGTCTGTCTCCTCATGACTACATAATACCAGGGTATATCTGGTGGTCTGTCTCCTCATGACTACATAATACCAGGGTATATCTGATGGTCTGTCTCCTCAGCTACATAATACCAGGGTATATCTGGTGGTCTGTCTCCTCATGACTACATAATACCAGGGTATATCTGGTGGTCTGTCTCCTCATGACTACATTATACCCGGGTATATCTAGTGGTCTGTCTCCATAATACCAGGGTATATCTGGTGGTCTGACTACATAATACCAGGGTATATCTGGGGGTCTGTCTCCTCATGATTACAAAATACCAGGGTATATCTGGTGGTCTGTCTCCTCATGACTACATAATACCAGGGTATATCTGGTGGTCTGTCTCCTCATGACTACATAATACCAGGGTATACCTGGTGGTCTGTCTCCTCATGAGTACATAATACCAGGGTATATCTGGTGGTCTGTCTCCTCATGACTACATAATACCAGGGTATATCTGGTGGTCTGTCTCCTCATGACTACATAATACCAGGGTATATCTGGTGGTCTGTCTCCTCATGACTACATAATACCAGGGTATATCTTGTGTTCTGTCTCCTCATGACTACATAATACCAGGGTATATCTGGTGGTCTGTCTCCTCATGACTACATAATACCAGGGTATATCTGGTGGTCTGTCTACATAATACCAGGGTATATCTTGTGTTCTGTCTCCATAATACCAGGGTATACCTGGTGGTCTGTCTCCTCATGAGTACATAATACCAGGGTATATCTGGTGGTCTGTCTCCTCATGACTACATAATACCAGGGTATATCTGGTGGTCTGTCTCCTCATGACTACATAATACCAGGGTATATCTGGTGGTCTGTCTCCTCATGCCTACATAATACCAGGGTATATCTGGTGGTCTGTCTACATAATACCAGGGTATATCTTGTGTTCTGTCTCCTCATGACTACATAATACCAGGGTATATCTGGTGGTCTGTCTCCTCATGACTACATAATACCAGGGTATATCTGGTGGTCTGTCTACATAATACCAGGGTATATCTTGTGTTCTGTCTCCATAATACCAGGGTATATCTGGTGGTCATTCTGGAATAAGGACAAGTGTATTTTGTGGTAGAAACGGCAACAGAGGGTTAAATTAATTTCTCTATTTCTTCAAGGTCTCTATAGTTACATAATGTTTCCTCTTCTGTTTCACTATCATACCGACCTGTTTCAATATCTTACCTGTTCACACAGCACTCGCTTTTTATACACAATGTATTTTACACAAATTCATCCTTAATCAAACGAAAGGTTCTCAATTTGGGTTTATGATTCATCTCCACCCATTTATTTTCATATTGCGTCATCAGTTGTTTTTTGATAGCGTCTGTCTCCCTAAATTAGTTTTTTTTGTACAATTGTTCCCAGTCAGACTGTTGGAAAATGTCAGACATTTCTGTTGCCCAGGCTCCCCCCTATGGATAGATCCGATTGAAAAAACTTTGTCATTTCCCAAAAGTCTATTCCAAAGTCTCACCATACATGCCTTCCATCTCACCTCACAGGGTTCCCCAGCCCATGTCACCTGTTATTGCCAGTATAGGTAAACTTGTGGACACCTATAAGAGGATATACTGCTCTCGTATTGATGTGTTCCTTCTTGAAATACCTCTTAGCACCCCACCCTCCTGCTGAATAGTCCAGAACGGGACACTCATGTCTGATACAGTTCAGAATACGTGGCATAACCAATATTTGTTTATATATATATATATATATATATATATAACCAATATTTGTGTTTGTCCTACATCTCCCCTAAGAGCTCTACTTGCTGAGTCTGCCATCGAAATAAAAGACCCAAATACGGGTAATTTCTGAAGAATGTCTTCACCAAAACTGGAAGAAAAAAAACACTTCTCTTGGACGCTTGTTTTCTAAAATGCATTATCTGTTTTTTTTCTAGTTGTTCATGAGTCTCCGTCATTATCTGTGTTTTTCTGGTTGTTCGTGAGTCTCCATTATTATCTGTGTTTTTCTAGTTGTTCATGAGTCTCCGTCATTATCTGTGTTTTTCTGGTTGTTCATGAGTCTCCGTCATTATCTGTGTTTTTCTGGTTGTTCATGAGTCTCCGTCATTATCTGTGTTTTTCTGGTTGTTCATGAGTCTCCGTCATTATCTGTGTTTTTCTGGTTGTTCGTGAGTCTCCATCTTTTGCACTGATTGAGTTTTCATTATAACGTTTTCTGCATTTTCTTGTTCAGTTTCTGGAATTAAAATAATATCAGTGTAGAAAAAGGGGATACTTAGCATTTCGTCATCATATCTTACTCCAATATTTAACTGTTCATTTATTTATCCAAATCATTCATAAACATATAAAAAAAGTGGGTGATAAGGTGTCTCCTTGTTTTACGCCCGAAGAGGGAAACCAATCTGTACAGTATTCATTAACACACACACAGGCGTTTGGCGCTTTGTCGAGGTACTGGATTGCTTGACAACATTTCCCATCAACCCCAGTCTTTATCAAACGATTGGCTAAAATAACCTTATTTACAAAATCAAAATCTTTCTGGAAATCAACGAAACATGCAAAAGTATCTTCCTTCCATTGGAAGTTCCCTCCATTTCCGAATATTGTGCAAGATATGAACGCTACAGGCTAGGTATTACTGCACTGTTGGAGCTACAAACACAAGCATTTAGTTAGGTATTACTGCCCTGTTGGAGCCAGAAACACAAGCATTTAGTCAGGTATTACTGCACTGTTGGAGCTAGAAACACAAGCATTAGATATTACTGCACTGTTGGAGCTAGAAACACAAGCATTAGGTATTACTGTACTGTTGGAGCTAGAAACACAAGCATTAGATATTACTGCACTGTTGGAGCTAGAAACACAAGCATTAGATATTACTGTACTGTTGGAGCTAGAAACACAAGCATTAGATATTTCTGTACTGTTGGAGCTAGAAACACAAGCATTAGATATTACTGTACTGTTGGAGCTAGAAACACAAGCATTAGATATTACTGCACTGTTGGAGCTAGAAACACAAGCATTAGATATTACTGCACTGTTGGAGCTAGAAACACAAGCATTAGGTATTACTGTACTGTTGGAGCTAGAAACACAAGCATTAGGTATTACTGTACTGTTGGAGCTAGAAACACAAGCATTAGGTATTACTGTACTGTTGGAGCTAGAAACACAAGCATTAGATATTACTGCACTGTTGGAGCTAGAAACACAAGCATTAGATATTACTGCACTGTTGGAGCTAGAAACACAAGCATTAGATATTACTGTACTGTTGGAGCTAGAAACACAAGCATTAGATATTACTGCACTGTTGGAGCTAGAAACACAAGCATTAGATATTACTGCACTGTTGGAGCTAGAAACACAAGCATTAGATATTACTGTACTGTTGGAGCTAGAAACACAAGCATTAGGTATTACTGTACTGTTGGAGCTAGAAACACAAGCATTAGATATTACTGCACTGTTGGAGCTAGAAACACAAGCATTAGGTATTACTGTACTGTTGGAGCTAGAAACACAAGCATTAGATATTACTGCACTGTTGGAGCTAGAAACACAAGCATTAGGTATTACTGTACTGTTGGAGCTAGAAACACAAGCATTAGGTATTACTGTACTGTTGGAGCTAGAAACACAAGCATTAGGTATTACTGTACTGTTGGAGCTAGAAACACAAGCATTAGGTATTACTGTACTGTTGGAGCTAGAAACACAAGCATTAGATATTACTGCACTGTTGGAGCTAGAAACACAAGCATTAGGTATTACTGTACTGTTGGAGCTAGAAACACAAGCATTTAGTTGCACCTGTGATGAAATCTGAAAATTTGTCTACGAGACCCATAAACTTTATTTGATTTTACAGACGAGTTATTTTATTGGATTGACTTTACCAGGTAAATGGACTGAGAATATATTCTCATTTACAACAATGAGCCGGTGAACAGTTACACAGGAGATGAATGAACCAACAGGAAGCTGGGAACGATTTAGGTGGTCATAATGGTATGAGGGCCAGATTGGGAGTTTAGCCAGGACACCGGGGTTAACACCCCGACTCTCACAATAAGTGCCATGGGATCTTTAGTGACCTCAGAGAGTCAGGACACCGGGGTTAACACCCCGACTCTTACAATAAGTGCCATGGGATCTTTAGTGACCTCAGAGAGTCAGGACACCGGGGTTAACACCCCGACTCTTACAATAAGTGCCATGGGATCTTTAGTGACCTCAGAGAGTCAGGACACCGGGGTTAACACCCCGACTCTTACAATAAGTGCCATGGGATCTTTAGTGACCTCGGAGAGTCAGGACACCGGGGTTAACACCCCGACTCTTACAATAAGTGCCATGGGATCTTTAGTGACCTCAGAGAGTCAGGACACCGGGGTTAACACCCCGACTCTTACAATAAGTGCCATGGGATCTTTAGTGACCTCAGAGAGTCAGGACACCGGGGTTAACACCCCGACTCTTACAATAAGTGCCATGGGATCTTTAGTGACCTCAGAGAGTCAGGACACCGGGGTTAACACCCCGACTCTTACAATAAGTGCCATGGGATCTTTAGTGACCTCAGAGATTCAGGACACCGGGGTTAACACCCCGACTCTTACAATAAGTGCCATGGGATCTTTAGTGACCTCAGAGAGTCAGGACACCGGGGTTAACACCCCGACTCTTACAATAAGTGCCATGGGATCTTTAGTGACCTCAGAGAGTCAGGACACCGGGGTTAACACCCCGACTCTTACAATAAGTGCCATGGGATCTTTAGTGACCTCAGAGAGTCAGGACACCGGGGTTAACACCCCGACTCTTACAATAAGTGCCATGGGATCTTTAGTGACCTCAGAGAGTCAGGACACCCGTTTAATGTCCCACAATTACTGATGCTATAAGTCGATGGTGCTACTTGTCAATGATTTTACAGGCCGGTATAATTTATTTCACCTTTATTTAACCAGGTAGGCCAGTTGAGAACAAGTTCTCATTTGCAATTGCGACCTGGCCAAGATAAAGCAAAGCAGTTCGACACAAACAACAACACAGAGTTACACAAGGAGTAAACAAACATACAATCAATAATACAGTAGAAAAATCTATATACAACATGTGGAAATGTGGCAGGATAAGAGCGGTAAGACAATAAATAGGCCATGGTGACAAAGTGATTGCAATATAGCAATTAAACACTGGAATGATAGGGTGTGCAAGTAGAGATACTGGGGTGCAAAGGAGCAAGATGACTAAATAAATACAGTATGGAGAGGAGGTAGTTGGATGGGCTGTTTACAGATGGGCTATGTACAGGTGCAGTGATCTGTGAGCTGCTCTGACAGCTGGTGCTTAAAGTTAGTGAGGGAGATATGAGTCTCCAGCTTCAGTGATTTTTGCAGATCGTTCCAGTCATTGGCAGCAGAGAGAGAACTGGAAGGAAAGGCAATTAAACTAATGATGATGATGATTTGAATGGTTTGACCATCCAGATACAATGCGTGACTGACTACCTTGGAAAGGTAATTTGGAAAGGTAATCTAATCTAATCACAATCAGAGTAAGCCCAGCATTTAGTTTGGTAGAGTGGGGGTTAATATAAGCCCAGCATTTAGTTTGGTACAGCGGGGGTTAATATAAACCCAGCATTTAGTTTGGTACAGCAGGGGTTAATATAAGCATTTTGTTTGGTACAGCGGGGGTTAATATAAGCATTTAGTTTGGTACAGCGGGGGTTAATATAAACCCAGCATTTAGTTTGGTACAGCGGGGGTTAATATAAACCTAGCATTTAGTTTGGTACAGCAGGGGTTAATATAAACCTAGCATATAGTTTGGTACAGCAGGGGTTAATATAAACCTAGCATTTAGTTTGGTACAGCAGGGGTTAATATAAACCTAGCATTTAGTTTGGTACAGCAGGGGTTAATATAAGCATTTAGTTTGGTACAGCGGGGGTTAATATAAGCATTTAGTTTGGTACAGCGGGGGTTAATATAAGCATTTAGTTTGGTACAGCAGGGGTTAATATAAGCCCAGCATTTAGTTTGGTACAGCAGGGGTTAATATAAACCTAGCATTTAGTTTGGTACAGCAGGGGTTAATATAAACCTAGCATTTAGTTTGGTACAGCAGGGGTTAATATAAGCATTTAGTTTGGTACAGCGGGGGTTAATATAAGCATTTAGTTTGGTACAGCGGGGGTTAATATAAACCCAGCATTTAATTTGGTACAGCGGAGGTTAATATAAGCATTTAGTTTGGTAGAGCGGGGGTTAATATAAGCATTTAGTTTGGTACAGCGGGGGTTAATATAAGCATTTAGTTTGGTAGAGCGGGGGTTAATATACGCATTTAGTTTGGTACAGCGGGGGTTAATATAAGCATTTAGTTTGGTACAGCGGGGGTTAATATAAGCATTTAGTTTGGTACAGCGGGGGTTAATATAAGCATTTAGTTTGGTACAGCGGGGGTTAATATAAGCATTTAGTTTGGTACAGCGGGGGTTAATATAAGCATTTAGTTTGGTACAGCGGGGGTTAATATAAGCATTTAGTTTGGTACAGCGGGGGTTAATATAAGCCCAGCATTTAGTTTGGTACAGCGGGGGTTAATATCAGCCTAGCATTTAGTTTGGTACAGCGGGGGTTAATATAAACCTAGCATTTAGTTTGGTACAGCGGGGGTTAATATAAGCCCAGCATTTACTTTGGTACAGCGGGGGTTAATATAAACATTTAGTTTGGTACAGCGGGGGTTAATATAAGCATTTAGTTTGGTACAGCGGGGGTTAATATAAACATTTAGTTTGGTACAGCGGGGGTTAATATAAACCTAGCATTTAGTTTGGTACAGCGGCGTTAATAAGCATCACTGTCTGCCTGTCCGACCTCAGAAACAATCTTTCACTTCTTGATCTCTGTAGTACACAGAAGGGAAAGGTGCCATAGTAGATTTGGTAAACGCGGAAATTAAATACTTTATTTCAGTTGTACTGGAATGATTGTTAAATATACTGAACATGGTCCCATGTTTCATGAGCTGAAATAAAATATGCCAGAAATTGTAAATACGCACAAAAAAAAGTGTATTTCTCTCCAAATGTGGTGCAAAAATAGGTTTACATTCCTGTTTGTGAGGAGCGTTTCTGTCTGCAATAAAGCCCTTTTGTGGGGAAAAACACATTCTGATTGGCTGGGCCTGGCACCCCAGGCTGCAAAGAGGACTACAAAGATAACGCCACCATCTGCGTTAAGGAGCAGTAAATCAGTGGCCATTATTGGTTGCAATTGAGATCAGCTGCGCAAGTGAATTTAGCGTAACAAAGTTGGTTTAGTGGCCAATCATCATTGTGAAAAGTCCTGTCGTGTCTAGAAGGGATGGCCTGTAATGTCAAAGGGATGTCAAAACTTGTATTTTCGAGTCAGGAAGAATGTGTGCGTTTTAGCTAACCCTAACCCTTTTCCTAACCTCTACCTAATTCTCCTAACCTGCCATGAAAGGCACTTCTGACATTAGTGCATAGTCAAACTATTAGAACATGGGTGAATGCCAGTGGTGTCTGGTGGCAATTCAAATCAGAGGAGGAGGATGGGCTCGTAGTAGGGCTTAAAATGGATGGTATCAAACACATCAAATAAGTGGTTTCCATGTGTTTGATACCATTACATTGACTCCATTCCAGCCATCATTATGAGCCGGTTCTCCCCTCACCAGCCTCCTTCGGAAAATACAGACAAACAATCGATGTTATTTATAAGGCCCTTTTTACATCAACAGTGGTCACAAGTGTTTATACAGATGCCAAACCTAAAACCCCAAAGAGCAAGCAATGCAAAAGCACGGTGGCTAGGGAAAATCTCCCTAAAAAGACAGGAACCTAGAAAGAAACCTAGATAGGAACCAGGTTCTGAGGGGTGGCCAGTCCTCTTCTGGCTTTGCCGTGTGGAAATTATCGCAATTAAGGTCAGATTGTTCTTCAAGATGTTCAAACGTTCATAGATGACCAACATGGTCAAATAATAATCACAGTGGTTGTAGAGAGTGCAACGGGTCAGCACCTCAGGAGTAAATGTCAGTTGGTTTTTCATAGCCGATCATTCAGAGGTCGAGACAGCAGGTCCGGGAGACGCTAGCACGACCGGGGGAACAGTTCACAGGGTTCCATAGCCACAGAACAGCCGGAACTGGATCAGCAGCACGACCGGTGAACAGTTCACAGGGTTCCATAGCCACAGAACAGCCGGAACTGGATCAGCAGCACGACCGGGGGAACAGTTCACAGGGTTCCATAGCCACAGAACAGCCGGAACTGGATCAGCAGCACGACCGGGGGAACAGTTCACAGGGTTCCATAGCCACAAACAGCCGGAACTGGATCAGCAGCACGACCGGTGAACAGTTCACAGGGTTCCATAGCCACAGAACAGCCGGAACTGGATCAGCAGCACGACCGGTGAACAGTTCACAGGGTTCCATAGCCACAGAACAGCCGGAACTGGATCAGCAGCATGACCAGGTGGACTGGGGATGTGAACAGCCAGGAGTCATCCGGCCAGGTCCCATCCAAAGCTACCCACAGAGAGGGCCAATCAGGCAAGATATACTGTAACCCCACCCACTTTGCCAAACCACCAAAAGGGATATCAACAGACCACTAACTTACTACCCTGAGTGTAGCCTACAAAGATCTTCGTTTTTTTTAACCTAGAACATCCGAGTTTAAAAGTTTAAACTTTTCCACCATCCACTTCCTTATGTCTGAAACACAGGCTTCCAGGGAGGGCAATTTTGGGGTTTCACCATGTTTCATCGAAAAGTACAGCTGTGTGTCGTCTGCATACCAGTGAAAGTTGACACTGTGCTTCCGAATAACCAAGAGGTAGCATATATAGTCAAAACAATAGTTGTCCTGGAATGGAACCTTGAGGAACACCGAAACTTGCCATTGATTTGTAAGAGAATAAATCATCCCACAGAGACAAACAAATATATTTCCGACAGATAAGATCTAAAACAGGAAAGAACTTGTCCGCATAGACCAATTACAGTTTCCGAATGACATCACCAAGCGGTAAAATATATAGTGAAAGCAATAGTGGTTCTAAAATGGAACCTTGAGGAACACCGAAAAAATAAAATTGATTGTCAGAAGACAAACTATCCAAAGAGACAAACTGATATCTTTCCTCTCAAAAAGAATGTGGTGAGCGATAGTGTCAAAAGCTGGACTTAGGTCTAGGAGCGCAAGGACAGATGCAGAGCCTTGGTCTGACACCATTAAAAGGTAATTTACCACCTTCAAGAGTGCAGTCTCGGTGCTATGATGGGGTCTAAAAAACAGAATAGATCATTTTGTGAACATTATTTGTCTTCAGGAAGGGAGTGAGTTACTGAGCAACAGCTATTTCTGGAATGGGAGATTCAATATACGTCAATCGTTTTTCTTTTTTTTTCCGGGGTCAAGGTTTGGTACACATCCGGAGGATAAGGAGCCATTTACAATGTTCCACGTAGAAAGGCCAAGCACAGGAAGTAGCTATTTCAGTAATTTAGTTGGAATAGGGTCCAGTACACAGCTTGAAGGTTGAGAGACAATGACTATTTCCATTAATGTGTCGAGAGATACAGGACAAAAAAAAACTTGAATGTCTCCATTGATCAGAGGTCCTGGCAGTTCTGTGCAGACTCAGACTATTTCCATGACAACTGAAATATACAGTTCCATCGATGTGGATAGGGGGGTGTTCCCTCTGCTGTTTCCTGAAGTCCACAATCATCTCCTTAGTTTTGTTGACGTTGAGTGTGAGGTTATTTTCCTGACACCACACTCCGAGGGCCCTCACCTCCTCCCTGTAGGCCGTCTCGTCGTTGTTGGTAATCAAGCCTACCAGTGTTGTGTCATCCGCAAACTTGATGATTGAGTTGGAGGCGTGCGTGGCCACGCAGTCGTGGGTGAACAGGGAGTACAGGAGAGGGCTCGGAACGCACCCTTGTGGGGCCCTAGTGTTGAGGATCAGCGGGGTGGAGATGTTGTTACCTACCCTCACCACCTGGGGGGCGGCCCGTCAGGAAGTTCAGTACCCAGTTGCACAGGGCGGGGTCGAGACCCAGGGTCTCGAGCTTGATGACGAGTTTGGAGGGTACTATGGTGTTAAATGCTGAGCTGTAGTTGATGAACAGCATTCTCACATAGGTATTCCTCTTGCCCAGATGGGTTAGGGCAGTGTGCAGTGTGGTTGAGATTGCATCGTCTGTGGACCTATTTGGGCGGTAAGCAAATTGGAGTGGGTCTAGGGTGTCAGGTAGGGTGGAGGTGATATGGTCCTTGACTAGTCTCTCAAAGCACTTCATGATGACGGAAGTGAGTGCTACAGGGCGGTAGTCGTTTAGCTCAGTAACCTTAGCTTTCTTGGGAACAGGAACAATGGTGGCCCTCTTGAAGCATGTGGGAACAGCAGACTGGGATAGGGATCGATTGAATATGTCCGTAAACACACCAGCCAGCTGGTCTGCGCATGCTCTGAGGGCGCGGCTGGGGATGCCGTCTGGGCATGCAGCCTTGCGAGGGTTAACACGTTTAAATGTTTTACTCACCTCGGTTGCAGTGAAGGAGAGTCCGCATGTTTTGGTTGCCGTGTCAGTGGCACTGTATTGTCCTCAAAGCGGGCAAAAAAGTTATTTAGTCTGCCTGGGAGCAAGGCATCCTGGTCCATGACTGGGCTGGTTTTCTTTTTGTAATCAGTGAATGACTGTAGACCTTGCCACATACCTCTTGTGTCTGAGCCATTGAATTGCGATTCTACTTTGTCTCTATACTGACGCTTAGCTTGTTTGATTGCCTTGCGGAGGGAATAGCTACACTGTTTGTATTCGGTCATGTTTCCGGTCACCTTGCCCTGATTAAAAGCAGTGGTTCACGCTTTCAGTTTCACACGAATGCTGCCATCAATCCACGGTTTCTGGTTTGGGAATGTTTTAATCGTTGCTATGGGAACGACATCTTCAACGCACGTTCTAATGAACTCGCTCACCGAATCAGCGTATTCGTCAATGTTGTTGTCTGACGCAATACGAAACATATCCCAGTCCACGTGATGGAAGCAGTCTTGGAGCGTGGAATCAGATTGGTCGGACCAGCGTTGAACAGACCTCAGCGTGGGAGCTTCTTGTTTTAGCTTCTGTCTGTAGGCAGGGAGCAACAAAATGGAGTCGTGGTCAGCTTTTCCGAAAGGAGGGCGGGGGAGGGCCTTATATGCATCGCGGAAGTTAGAATAGCAATGATCCAAGGTTTTACCAGCCCTGGTTGCGCAATCGATATGCTGATACAATTTAGGGAGTCTTGTTTTCAGATTAGCCTTGTTAAAATCCCCAGCTACAATGAATGCAGCCTCCGGATAAATCGTTTCCAGTTTGCAGAGAGTTAAATAAAGTTTGTTCAGAGCCATCGATGTGTCTGCTTGGGGGGGGATATATACGGCTGTGATTATAATCAAAGAGAATTCCCTTGGTAGATAATGCGGTCGACATTTGATTGTGAGGAATTCTAAATCAGGTGAACAGAAAGACTTGAGTTCCTGTATGTTGTTGTGACCACACCACGTCTCGTTAACCATAAAGCACACGGCCCCGCCCCTCTTCTTACCAGAAAGATGTTTGTTTCTGTCGGCGCGATGCGTGGAGAAACCAGCTGGCTGCACCGACTCCGATAGCGTCTCTCGAGTGAGCCATGTTTCCGTGAAGCAAAGAACGTTACAGTCCCTGATGTCCCTCTGGAATGCTACCCTTGCTCGGATTTCATCAACCTTGTTGTCAAGAGACTGGACATTGGCGAGTAGTATGCTAGGGAGTGGCGCGCGATGTGCCCGTCTCCGGAGCCTGACTAGAAGACCGCTTCGTTTGACTCTTTTACGATGTCATTGTTTTGGGTCGCAGGCTGTGATCCATTCCGTTGTCCTGGGTGAAAGGCAGAACACAGGATCCGCTCCGGGAAAGTCTGTCTGGAGGATTATGATGATTTCTGACTGTCTGACTGTCTGGAGGATTATGATGATTTCTGACTGTCTGGAGGATTACGATGATTTCTGTCTGGAGGATTACGATGATTTTTGACTGGAGGATTATGATGATTTCTGAGTGTCTGGAGGATTATGATGATTTCTGTCTGGAGGATTATGATGATTTCTGACTGTCTGGAGGATTATGATGGTTTCTGACTGTCTGGAGGATTATGATGATTTCTGACTGTCTGGAGGATTATGATGATTTCTGACTGTCTGGAGGATTATGATGATTTCTGACTGTCTGGAGGATTACAATGATTTCTGACTGTCTGGAGGATTACGATGATTTCTGACCGTCTGGAGGATTACGATGATTTCTGACTGTCTGGAGGATTCTGATGATTTCTCACTGGAGGATTATGATGATTTCTGACTGTCTGGAGGATTATGATGATTTCTGACTGTCTGGAGGATTATGATGGTTTCTGACTGTCTGGAGGATTAGGATGGTTTCTGTCTGGAGGATTAGGATGATTTCTGACTGGAGGATTATGACGGTTTCTGACTGTCTGGAGGATTATGATGGTTTCTGACTGGAGGATTATTATGATTTCTGACTGTCTGGAGGATTATGATGGTTTCTGACTGTCTGACTGTCTGGAGGATTATGATGGTTTCTGTCTGGAGGATTATGATGATTTCTGACTGTCTGGAGGATTATGATGATTTCTGACTGTCTGGAGGATTATGATGGTTTCTGACTGTCTGGAGGATTAGGATGGTTTCTGTCTGGAGGATTAGGATGATTTCTGACTGGAGGATTATGACGGTTTCTGACTGTCTGGAGGATTATGATGGTTTCTGACTGGAGGATTATTATGATTTCTGACTGTCTGGAGGATTATGATGGTTTCTGACTGTCTGACTGTCTGGAGGATTATGATGGTTTCTGTCTGGAGGATTATGATGATTTCTGACTGTCTGGAGGATTATGATGGTTTCTGACTGTCTGGAGGATTATGATGGTTTCTGACTGTCTGGAGGATTATGATGGTTTCTGACTGTCTGGAGGATTATGATGGTTTCTGTCTGGAGGATTATGATGGTTTTTGACTGTCTGGAGGATTATGATGATTTCTGACTGTCTGGAGGATTATGATGGTTTCTGTCTGTAGGATTATAATGGTTTCTGACTGTTTGACTGTCTGGAGGATTATGATGGTTTCTGTCTGGAGAATTATGATGATTTCTGACTGTCTGGAGGATTATGATGTTTCTGACTGTCTGGAGGATTATGATGGTTTCTGACTGTCTGGAGGATTATGATGATTTCTGACTGTCTGGAGGATTATGATGGTTTCTGGTGTCTGGAGGATTATGATGGTTTCTGACTGTCTGGAGGATTATGATGGTTTCTGACTGTCTGGAGGATTATGATGGTTTCTGTCTGGAGGATTATGATGGTTTCTGACTGTCTGGAGGATTATGATGGTTTCTGTCTGTAGGATTATGATGGTTTCTGACTGTTTGACTGTCTGGAGGATTATGATGGTTTCTGTCTGGAGAATGATGATTTCTGACTGTCTGGAGGTTTATGATGGTTTCTGACTGTCTGGAGGATTACGATGGTTTCTGACTGTCTGGAGGATTACGATGATTTCTGGTGTCTGGAGGATTATGATGGTTTCTGACTGTCTGGAGGATTATGATGATTTCTGACTGTCTGGAGGATTATGATGGTTTCTGGTGTCTGGAGGATTATGATTGTTTCTGACTGTCTGGAGGATTATGATGGTTTCTGACTGTCTGGAGGATTACGATGATTTCTGGTGTCTGGAGGATTATGATGGTTTCTGACTGTCTGGAGGATTATGATGATTTCTGACTGTCTGGAAGATTACAATGATTTCTGACTGTCTGGAGGATTATGATGGTTTCTGACTGTCTGACTGTTTGGAGGATTATGATGGTTTCTGTCTGGAGGATTATGATGATTTCTGACTGTCTGGAGGATTATGATGATTTCTGACTGTCTGGAGGATTATGATGGTTTCTGACTGTCTGGAGGATTATGATGGTTTCTGACTGTCTGGAGGATTATGATGGTTTCTGACTGTCTGGAGGATTATGATGGTTTCTGACTGTCTGGAGGATTATGATGGTTTCTGACTGTCTGGAGGATTATGATGGTTTCTGTCTGTAGGATTATGATGGTTTCTGACTGTTTGACTGTCTGGAGGATTATGATGGTTTCTGTCTGGAGAATTATGATGATTTCTGACTGTCTGGAGGATTATGATGTTTCTGACTGTCTGGAGGATTACGATGGTTTCTGACTGTCTGGAGGATTACGATGGTTTCTGACTGTCTGGAGGATTACGATGATTTCTGGTGTCTGGAGGATTATGATGGTTTCTGATTGTCTGGAGGATTATGATGATTTCTGACTGTCTGGAGGATTATGATGGTTTCTGGTGTCTGGAGGATTATGATGGTTTCTGACTGTCTGGAGGATTATGATGGTTTCTGACTGTCTGGAGGATTATGATGGTTTCTGTCTGGAGGATTATGATGGTTTCTGACTGTCTGGAGGATTATGATGATTTCTGACTGTCTGGAGGATTATGATGGTTTCTGTCTGTAGGATTATGATGGTTTCTGACTGTTTGACTGTCTGGAGGATTATGATGGTTTCTGTCTGGAGAATTATGATGATTTCTGACTGTATGGAGGATTATGATGGTTTCTGACTGTCTGGAGGATTACGATGGTTTCTGACTGTCTGGAGGATTACGATGGTTTCTGACTGTCTGGAGGATTACGATGATTTCTGGTGTCTGGAGGATTATGATGGTTTCTGACTGTCTGGAGGATTATGATGATTTCTGACTGTCTGGAGGATTATGATGGTTTCTGGTGTCTGGAGGATTATGATGGTTTCTGACTGTCTGGAGGATTATGATGGTTTCTGACTGTCTGGAGGATTACGATGATTTCTGGTGTCTGGAAGATTATGATGGTTTCTGACTGTCTGGAGGATTATGATGATTTCTGACTGTCTGGAAGATTACAATGATTTCTGACTGTCTGGAGGATTACAATGATTTCTGACCGTCTGGAGGATTACGATGATTTCTGACTGTCTGGAGGATTCTGATGATTTCTCACTGGAGGATTATGATGATTTCTGACTGTCTGGAGGATTATGATGGTTTCTGACTGTCTGGAGGATTAGGATGGTTTCTGTCTGGAGGATTAGGATGATTTCTGACTGGAGGATTATGACGGTTTCTGACTGTCTGGAGGATTATGATGGTTTCTGACTGGAGGATTATTATGATTTCTGACTGTCTGGAGGATTATGATGGTTTCTGACTGTCTGACTGTCTGGAGGATTATGATGGTTTCTGTCTGGAGGATTATGATGATTTCTGACTGTCTGGAGGATTATGATGATTTCTGACTGTCTGGAGGATTATGATGGTTTCTGACTGTCTGGAGGATTATGATGGTTTCTGACTGTCTGGAGGATTATGATGGTTTCTGTCTGGAGGATTATGATGGTTTCTGACTGTCTGGAGGATTATGATGATTTCTGACTGTCTGGAGGATTATGATGATTTCTGTCTGTATGATTATGATGGTTTCTGACTGTTTGACTGTCTGGAGGATTATGATGGTTTCTGTCTGGAGAATTATGATGATTTCTGACTGTCTGGAGGATTATGATGGTTTCTGACTGTCTGGAGGATTATGATGGTTTCTGACTGTCTGGAGGATTACGATGGTTTCTGACTGTCTGGAGGATTACGATGATTTCTGGTGTCTGGAGGATTATGATGGTTTCTGACTGTCTGGAGGATTATGATGATTTCTGACTGTCTGGGGATTACGTAGGTTTCTGACTGTCTGGAGGATTACGATGATTTCTGGTGTCTGGAGGATTATGATGGTTTCTGACTGTCTGGAGGATTATGATGATTTCTGACTGTCTGGAGGATTATGATGGTTTATGGTGTCTGGAGGATTATGATGGTTTCTGACTGTCTGGAGGATTATGATGGTTTCTGACTGTCTGGAGGATTACGTAGGTTTCTGACTGTCTGGAGGATTACGATGATTTCTGACTGTCTGGAGGATTATGATGGTTTCTGACTGTCTGGAGGATTATGATGATTTCTGTCTGTAGGATTATGATGGTTTCTGACTGTTTGACTGTCTGGAGGATTATGATGGTTTCTGTCTGGGGGATTATGATGATTTCTGACTGGAGGATTATGATGGTTTCTGACTGTCTGGAGGATTACGATGATTTCTGACTGTCTGGAGGATTATGATGGTTTCTGACTGTCTGGAGGATTTTGATGATTTCTGACTGTCTGGAGGATTCTGATGATTTCTCATTGGATGATTATGATGATTTCTGACTGTCTGGAGGATTATGATGATTTCTGACTGTCTGGAGGATTATGATGGTTTCTGACTGTCTGGAGGAATAGGATGGTTTCTGTCTGGAGGATTAGGATGATTTCTGACTGGAGGATTATGACGGTTTCTGACTGTCTGGAGGATTATGATGGTTTCTGACTGTCTGACTGTCTGGAGGATTATGATGGTTTCTGTCTGGAGGATTATGATGATTTCTGACTGTCTGGAGGATTGTGATGATTTCTGACTGTCTGGAGGATTATGATGGTTTCTGACTGTCTGGAGGATTATGATGGTTTCTGACTGTCTGGAGGATTATGATGGTTTCTGTCTGGAGGATTATGATGGTTTTTGACTGTCTGGAGGATTATGATGGTTTCTGACTGTCTGGAGGATTATGATGATTTCTGACTGTCTGGAGGATTATGATGGTTTCTGTCTGTAGGATTATGATGGTTTCTGACTGTTTGACTGTCTGGAGGATTATGATGGTTTCTGTCTGGAGAATTATGATGATTTCTGACTGTCTGGAGGATTATGATGTTTCTGACTGTCTGGAGGATTACGATGGTTTCTGACTGTCTGGAGGATTACGATGGTTTCTGACTGTCTGGAGGATTATGATGGTTTCTGACTGTCTGGAGGATTACGTAGGTTTCTGACTGTCTGGAGGATTACGATGATTTCTGACTGTCTGGAGGATTACGATGGTTTCTGACTGTCTGGAGGATTACGATGATTTCTGGTGTCTGGAGGATTATGATGGTTTCTGACTGTCTGGAGGATTATGATGATTTCTGACTGTCTGGGGATTACGTAGGTTTCTGACTGTCTGGAGGATTACGATGATTTCTGGTGTCTGGAGGATTATGATGGTTTCTGACTGTCTGGAGGATTATGATGATTTCTGACTGTCTGGAGGATTATGATGGTTTATGGTGTCTGGAGGATTATGATGGTTTCTGACTGTCTGGAGGATTATGATGGTTTCTGACTGTCTGGAGGATTACGTAGGTTTCTGACTGTCTGGAGGATTACGATGATTTCTGACTGTCTGGAGGATTATGATGGTTTCTGACTGTCTGGAGGATTATGATGATTTCTGTCTGTAGGATTATGATGGTTTCTGACTGTTTGACTGTCTGGAGGATTATGATGGTTTCTGTCTGGGGGATTATGATGATTTCTGACTGGAGGATTATGATGGTTTCTGACTGTCTGGAGGATTACGATGATTTCTGACTGTCTGGAGGATTATGATGGTTTCTGACTGTCTGGAGGATTATGATGATTTCTGACTGTCTGGAGGATTCTGATGATTTCTCATTGGAGGATTATGATGATTTCTGACTGTCTGGAGGATTATGATGATTTCTGACTGTCTGGAGGATTATGATGGTTTCTGACTGTCTGGAGGAATAGGATGGTTTCTGTCTGGAGGATTAGGATGATTTCTGACTGGAGGATTATGACGGTTTCTGACTGTCTGGAGGATTATGATGGTTTCTGACTGTCTGACTGTCTGGAGGATTATGATGGTTTCTGTCTGGAGGATTATGATGATTTCTGACTGTCTGGAGGATTGTGATGATTTCTGACTGTCTGGAGGATTATGATGGTTTCTGACTGTCTGGAGGATTATGATGGTTTCTGACTGTCTGGAGGATTATGATGGTTTCTGACTGTCTGGAGGATTATGATGGTTTCTGTCTGGAGGATTATGATGGTTTCTGACTGTCTGGAGGATTATGATGATTTCTGACTGTCTGGAGGATTATGATGGTTTCTGTCTGTAGGATTATGATGGTTTCTGACTGTTTGACTGTCTGGAGGATTATGATGGTTTCTGTCTGGAGAATTATGATGATTTCTGACTGTCTGGAGGATTATGATGTTTCTGACTGTCTGGAGGATTACGATGGTTTCTGACTGTCTGGAGGATTACGATGGTTTCTGACTGTCTGGAGGATTATGATGATTTCTGACTGTCTGGAGGATTATGATGGTTTCTGGTGTCTGGAGGATTATGATGGTTTCTGACTGTCTGGAGGATTATGATGGTTTCTGACTGTCTGGAGGATTACGTAGGTTTCTGACTGTCTGGAGGATTACGATGATTTCTGACTGTCTGGAGGATTATGATGGTTTAGCAGGCGATGGCAGTTAGAAGGAATTTGAATTCTTATCTCACAACTAAAAGAAATACAACATTAATTATAGTAATCTTTTAAGAGCTAAAAGTAAGGCAGCTTGAAGATTCATTGAAAAAAGGACTTCCTCCAAACAGCTCTTCAAAGAATTACAAGCTGCGAGATCAACATTTGACCGACTGCTCACAGATAAAGCAGACGCACCTATTTTGTTCTTCAGGCTAGACACAGATTATCTAAACATGAAAATAAAGACCAGTCGCCTCCTCTCAAGACTGGCGAAAGAATAGAAGTGTACCAGACGCTATACCCTAATTAAAGGATCAATCTGGGGAAATGAATAACACATTGAGAGACGACTAACCGTTGCTCTACAGTTCACACTCAAGCAATAATCTGCCTGACATGCAATCCTTTCTGGATAAACTCTCTCTCTCAACGATACATGTGGGAGACAGAGAATTGCCATGCAAGGAGATCCTAAGAAGATCCTAAGAAGAAATACAATTTAAAACCTTAAAAATGGGAAATCCCCAGGTCCGGATGGGTTTGCAACCAGAGTTTTATAAGAATTGCCTGGATTTCTTAACGGAACCCCCCTACTCAGAATGTTTACAGACTCCAGAGGCGAACCACCTCCTACTTTGAACCATGCTGATGTTGCTCTAGCTATAGGTCTGTGTCCCTCATTAATGTGGACAGATCTTATCTGAGAACCTAGCTAAGGAGACTAGAAAGATGTCTAGTAACTTGAATAAAGCCTGACCAAACTGGTTTTATAACACAGAGGCATTCATTCACTAATGTCAGACATCTCCTCGGCGTAATGCAACACCGTGAGCAATCACAACATAGAAACTGTCTCTATCATTGAATGCCGAGAAGGCCTTTGACCGAGTAGAATGGCCATACCTATTTAAAATACTTACCCGCTTTGAAGTGGGAGATAATTTAATTTACTGGATAAAGTTGATATACCATGCCCCTCAGGCTGCTGTAATAACAAATGGAACGCAGTCACCTACTTTATTTTTGGATAGAGGGACACGTCAGGGCTGCACACTATCGCCTCTGTTATTTGCCTTGGTATTAGAGCTCCTGGCAGAGGCTATATGTACCCAGGAAGGTCTGACAGGTGTCAAGATTGGAGAACAAACCCACATTATATCTCTATATGCAGATGATATTTAACTATTCATTTGTAACCCAGAAACCTCTATTCACATTCTTATTGACTTAGAAAGTTTAGCTCTCTTCATGGTTACAACATATATGTTTTTATTAAATCTAAAGCTATGCCCCTAGGGAACTTGGGTAACAACCAAAAAAGGTTAACTTTTCAATTGGGCCAAAACAATTTTTTTATATATATATCTTGGTTTAAAAACCTGGAATAAATGTAAAAAAACCTGTCCAACTGCAACTTTGCACCTGTACTGAGGGCAGTTGAGGAAGAACTAGACAGATGGATGGACCTGCCGTTATCACGGTCGGGTAGAATTCATCTGATCAAAATTAATGTTTTCCTTTTTGTATCTTCTCCAGGTGGTCCCATTATATATCAAAAAAATAATTTTAATGAACTCAATAAATATCTCTCAGACTTTTTACATGGCACAGAAAAAAGACCAAGGTTGACATTTTGTAAACTGCAGCTACCATATAATGTAGGAGACCTGGGCACTACCTAATTCATTATTAATACTATTTTATAACTGGGCATGTCATGCTCGCAGAATTACACAGTAGCTCAGAGATTAACCTTGCTCTAATTGGCTCAGAGATGAACCTTGCTCAGAATGGCTCAGAGATGAATCTTGCTCTAATTGGGTCAGAGATTAACCTTGCTCTAATTGGCTCAGAGATGAACCTTGCTCAGAATGGCTCAGAGATGAACCTTGCTCAGAATGGCTCAGAGATGAACCTTGCTCAGAATAGCTCAGAGATGAACCTTGCTCTAATTGGGTCCGAGATGAACCTTGCTCTAATTGGGTCAGAGATGAACCTTGCTCTAATTGGGTCCGAGATTAACCTTGCTCTAATTGGGTCCGAGATGAACCTTGCTCTAATTGGGTCCGAGATTAACCTTGCTCAGAATGGCTCAGAGATTAACCTTGCTCTAATTGGGTCAGAGATGAACCTTGCTCAGAATGGCTCAGAGATGAACCACCAGTAATGACTCCTGTTGACTCCTGCTTCAATCAACCAACCTCATCAATCAGTGTCATGACTAGTGACAGAAACCCAGTCAGCATAGAAGTTAAACATAACCGGATTCTTAACCTTAAAACCTCATGACCTGACAAGAAGTCGGATTACAGAAAAAAATATTAATATGTTTACATTACTTATTGTATTCATTTCCCACGGTTTTGTCAGACAAAATCCCAGTGATTTTCCCACCAGCTTTGGTTGCTGATGTGTATAATGTTGAATCCTCAGCATGCATGGACACACAAGTGTTGTTCAATGCCATTGGCAGGACATTGGTAAAAACAGAAGAGAGAGCTACCCTGCGGTACACCACACGTTACATGTTTGACATTAGAGAAGCTTCCATTAAAGAAAACCCTCTGAGTTCTATTAGATAGAGAGCTCTGAATCCACAATATGGCAGAGGTTGAAAATCATAGCACGTACATCCTTTAAAACAACAGGTTATGGTCAATAATAGCAAATGCTGCACTGAAATCTAACAGTACAGCTCCCACAATCTTCCTATTATCAATTTCTTTCAACCAATCATCAGTCATTTGTGTCAGTGCAGTACATGTTGAGTGGCCTTCTCTATAAGCATGCTGAAAGCATGCTGTTAATTTGTTTACAGAGAAATAGCATTGTATCTGGTCAAACACAATTTTCTTACAAAAGGTTTTTTTGCTACGAGTTTAGCAGCAATCTGATTGGTCGGCTGTTAGAACCAGTAAAAGGTGATCTTGGGTAGAATGACCTTTGGCTTCCCTCCGGGTCTGAGGACAAACATTAGTCTCCACACTCAGATGAAAGATATGACAAACAGGAGAGTCAATGCAGTCAGATACCATCCTCTGCAGCGTTCCAGCTAAGTTGTCAAATACCAGGCGGTTTCTCATTATCGACGGACCAAAATCATTCTTCCACCTCATCCAAACTTACTTTACAAAAATCCTAAATTACAATGCTTTCCCTTTTCATTATTAGGTATTTTATGCATGAATGTGATGGCTCACAGTTTGTTGTTGACATTTCATGCCTAAGTTTGCCAATGAAATAGTCATTAAAGTACATTGGCAAAATCAAAATATTTTACGATAAATGAGACATATGATTCAATGAAAGAGGGAGTTGAATTAGTCTTTCTGCACATAATTTCATTTAAAGTATTCCAAAACTTTTCAGTCATAAATCACATAAAGTATCTTGGTTTAATAATACTTTTATTATTATAAGATTTATTAATAGTAGAGTTTCTTCCTCATTTTCGTTCAGTTTATTCACATAATTCCTAATTTCACAGTAACTTTGCCGATCAGATGTGCAGACAAACTTATTCACCACTCCTTTAGCCTCGTCCCTCTCTCAACCATACAGCTTATCAGTTCCTCATCAATCCACGGTGCCTTAACAGATCTTTTGCCTCGTCCCTCTCTCAACCATACAGCTTCTCAGTTCCTCATCAATCCACGGTGCCTTAACAGATCTTTTGCCTCATCTCTTTCAACCATACCGTTTTTCATTTCCTCATCAATCCATGGAGCCTTAACAGTTCTAACAGTCGGTTTCGTAACAGGTGCATGTTTATCAATAACTGGAAGAAACTATTTCATAAATGGATCAAGTGCTGCGTCTTGGATGCTCCTCATTACATCAGACCCAACAAATAAATATTATGCTGTATCTTCAACATACCAACCTCATAGTGTGGAAATATATATAAAACACAGGAAAATATAGTTTTTGACTGCACTGGGCCTTTAAAAGTCATACCTTTACCTTTCAAACCATGTGGAAGATTTCCAGTCATTCCAATGAATAAAGTGCTTTTTTGATCCTAAAGAATATGAATGGTAAATACACCTTGAGATTTGCTTTGGCTACTTATCATTATTTTATGTTTTAGTTGTCATCAAGGATGAAGAGGACTCAATTCAGATTTCTCTAACATAAAGGTCTGCTTCATTCACAGATAAAACAATAAATAAAAGAGTACATTCTGCTCTCATAGAATGTCTTACTTCAGAAAAATAAAAATGTACTGCTATACTTCTTACCAATTGCAGCTGTTGAAGTCTATCAAATATGTGCAGACATTTCTTATTAGATTCGATCAAATATTTTACAATTAACAACAACAAAGGGTCCGCAAGATGAGTTGTGGAGATGTACTGTAGAAGTTAAGAGTCGTCAAAACACAGCTTCCATCTTTTTCTCGACGAGTTATTTTTTAAATATATTTGACCTTTATTTAACTAGGCAAGTCAGTTAAAGAACAAATTCTTATTTTCAATGACGGCCTAGGAACGGTGGGTTAACTTGCCTTGTTCAGGGGCAGAACGACAGATTTGTACCTTGTCAGCTCGGGGGTTTGAACTTGCAACCTTCCGGTTACTAGTCCAACGCTCTAACCACTAGGCTACCCTGCCGCCACGCCACTCTAACCACTAGGCTACCCTGCCGCCCGACGATTAGCCAATAATATCCGGACGCGTATTAAAAACGGTCTAGCTGGTTGAGCAAAGTGCCTCTCCCTGATGGAGACGCCCTCCGCTCTGCTGTCCGTCGCACCTCCGCAACCCTTTCAGCATACACTCCAGGGCTCCATTTTTAAACATTTAACCAGGTAAAAACCCCATCGAGGTTAAAATACTATTTTGCGACATGGAAACTGCAGCGTGTCCAAAAAATACACACAAAAGACAAAAGTGTCTCAAGTTAAAGACACAACTGAAGATCAGAAACCGCTGCAGTTGTCACAAACAGTGTTGTCGATCAGAGTCTTTAAAAAACAGGCAAAGACACTAAACTCCTCTAACTTTAAAACCTTCTGAAACATGTTCCAGGATGAAGGGGCATTATGGGGGGAAAATGTGGTTTCCTCATCTCAGTTCTAGCTTTAGGAACAGACAAGGACAGCGGCAACTGTGAATGAAGACTGTATTGAGTGACTGATCTGGTCAGTAAAGAACAAGAGATACAAAGGGAGTTGTCCCATCAATGCTGCGTACATAAAAAAGTGTACCAGTGCTTTAGCCTCCTGGTGGAGAGAGAGGTCCATTGCACCATAGCGTACAGATCACAGTGATGGGTGAGTGATCTGGTAATACATCTTAAAGCAACACGTCCAGAGTTTTTAAGGTACTTGCATATAGACAATGTCAACATAATCCAACACTGATTTGACTGAAGTGGTTTGAACATGATCCTTTCTGACTAACGTTGAAAAGCAAGATTTGTTCCTGTTAATAGAAACCCAATTTCAACCCGCAGTTTCTTGGTCAAGGTTTCAATGTGCCGTTTAAAATTCTACTTTTTCATCTAACCAAATCCCAAGATACTTTATAGGAGGTGAACCTATCAATTTGCTGGCCTGTTGTAGTTCAAATCTGCAACTGACTCCATCTGTTAACTTTCAGCGAAGAGAAAACCATAAACATACAAGTTTCAATAGGAAAAAAGCTGCCTTTGAATAACATCAAAGGCCAACTGTAAGTCCTGAAAAGCCTTGTCAATATTAGATGCTCTAGAATCAATAATTGTGTCATCAGCATACAGATGGAGATTTGCAGAGTCAACAGTCTTTACCTATATCATTTATGTACAGTGTAAAAAGGATCGGACCTAAAATTGAGCCTTGGGGAACTCCTTTTGTAAGCTTTAGAAACTCCGATTTCATACCCTCCTGTGCTATACACTGTGTTCAGTCGGAAAGGTAGTTCTCGAACCGATCCATTGCATCGACACTTAAACCACATTTTTTTTAGTCTATTCAACAGCAGGGCGTGGTCAACAGTGTCGAAGGCCTTCGATTTGTCAATAAAAAAGTGAAACACAGGGATTTTTCTTGTCCTGAGCATCTAGAATATCACCTACAACCTTACAGCAGTAATTGTACTATGCTTGACTCTAAAAACCCAACAGTAATTGTACTATGCTTGGCTCTAAAAACCCAACAGTAATTGTACTATGCTTGGCTCTAAAAACCCAACAGTAATTGTACTATGCTTGGCTCTAAAAACCCAACAGTAATTGTACTATGCTTGGCTCTAAAAACCCAACAGTAATTGTACTATGCTTGGCTCTAAAACCCAGCAGTAATTGTACTATGCTTGGCTCTAAAACCCAGCAGTAATTGTACTATGCTTGGCTCTAAAAACCCAACAGTAATTGTACTATGCTTGGCTCTAAAAACCCAACAGTAATTGTACTATGCTTGGCTCTAAAAACCCAACAGTAATTGTACTATGCTTGGCTCTAAAAACCCAACAGTAATTGTACTATGCTTGGCTCTAAAACCCAACAGTAATTGTACTATGCTTGACTCTAAAACCCAACAGTAATTGTACTATGCTTGACTCTAAAAACACAACAGTAATTGTACTATGCTTGACTCTAAAAACACAACAGTAATTGTACTATGCTTGGCTCTAAAAACCCAACAGTAATTGTACTATGCTTGGCTCTAAAAACCCAACAGTAATTGTACTATGCTTGACTCTAAAACCCAACAGTAATTGTACTATGCTTGGCTCTAAAACCCAACAGTAATTGTACTATGCTTGGCTCTAAAACCCGACTGGAATTCAGATATAACGGAGTTATTATGAAGAAAGTCTTTGAACTGTGAGTTCTCCAGGTTTTCTAAAAACCTTTGCCAGCGCAGACAGTGTAGATACGGGACGACAGTTCTCCAACTGGGACGGATCTCCACCTTTATGTAAAAGCGTGACATGGGCTGCTTTCCAGACTTTAGGAATGGTATTACTCTCCAATGAAATATTTAATATATGAGAGTGAGAGGGGCAGCAATGATCTCTGCACCAATTGTTTGAAAATATGGGTTTAATTCATCCGGGCCAGCCTCTTTCTTTATATCAATACATTTGAGTTCCTTTACATCTTCTGAAAGCTCAATCTCGGTAAAAATGAAACAGATGACCCATAGGCCAGCATGCGGCAGTTTCATTCACAGCCTCATTTGAGATGTTAGGAGGGAGTTCATTATCAAATAAATGTCCAGCTTTTAGCAAAATGCTCATTAAACATGTCAAACAGTTTATTCTTGTGAGTCACATCCATTGAATTTGAGGTCAGTTTCAACAGAAGACCAGAGGAGTTAGTGTTAGCATTCATGGATTTAAATGGTTTTCCATAATTTGGTCGGGTTATTGAGGTTTGCCTTGGTAGATTCGTAATAAAAGCTAGATTTGCATTTCTGTATTAACAAGGTACATGTATTTTTCAGTGCCCTGAATAACTGCCATTCGGCCTGGGAATTACCCCTTTCTGGCTTTGGCCCACTGTGTATTAATGGGATCCAATCAGATAATTCTCCTGTAAACCAGGAACTGTCTCTACCTCCTTACCCGGTACTTTCTGAGAGGGGCGTAATAATCGCAGATAGTAGAAAACAAGGAATGAAAATAGGAGAATTCCTCTTCGATATCTGTAATAAGTGCAATCCTATCGTAGTCGCATGAAGTTCATGCAGGAATGTCTGCTCACAGAACTAACAAAAATGTTTGGCTATGAACCGAGAGGACACTTTGGGGATTTTAGTGTCTCTAATGCAAGCAACTGCACAACGATCACTTAAATCATTAGTGATAATACCAACGGCCCGAGTATTTAAGAGGATTGCTTGTTAGAATAACATCAAATAAGTGTTGATTTAGAGATGTCTTTGGGATTGAGTTTTGTGACTGCATTTATAATTTGTGTAAAATGTAAATGTATTGCACAGTCCCCTTATGGCCTCGGAGTTTGGAGATAACCAATCGCAGTTTAAATCGCCCATAAGGACCATTTCATCTCCCCCCCAACCACGCATCAGTTCAGCAGGAGAATCCAGGGATTCTATTTTTGCAGATGGAGATCTATAACATCCTATCAAATCTAAAGTTCACAGCTTTCGATAACTGCAGTTTCAATGCTTAAAAACTCACTGTTTTGGTTTAGATAAAGACCTTAGTTCAGTAACCACACATCTGTCTTTAAAAAAATAGACGGATATACCCCCCCTCCCCTGTTACTTTGTCGGTCACATCGATAAACATTATAACCATCCAAGTCTATAGATTGATTTAGAACAGATTTCTTAAGGCAGGTCTCAGACAGTACTAAGACATCTGGGTCAGCAGTGTGAACCCAGACTTTTATCATGTACAATTTCGGCATCAGACTCCTCATATTAATATGCATCAGTCCCAACCCTGATCTAGTTTTAAAATCATTTGGAGTGGTTAGTTCATCCATAGCCAATGGGCCTGGGAGAATGTTTCCTGATTCATAGCCAATGGGCCTGGGAGAATGTTTCCTGATTCATAGCCAATGGGCCTGGGTTTGGGTGAATGTTTCCTGATTCATAGCCAATGGGACTGGGAGAATGTTTCCTGATCCATAGCCAATGGGCCTGGGAGAATGTTTCCTGATCCATAGCCAATGGGCCTGGGTTTGGGTGAATGTTTCCTGATTCATAGCCAATGGGACTGGGAGAATGTTTCCTGATCCATAGCCAATGGGCCTGGGTTTGGGTGAATGTTTCCTGATTCATAGCCAATGGGACTGGGAGAATGTTTCCTGATCCATAGCCAATGGGCCTGGGAGAATGTTTCCTGATCCATAGCCAATGGGCCTGGGTTTGGGTGAATGTTTCCTGATCCATAGCCAATGGGCCTGGGTTTGGGTGAATGTTTCCTGATCCATAGCCAATGGGCCTGGGTTTGGGTGAATGTTTCCTGATTCATAGCCAATGGGCCTGGGAGAATGTTTCCTGATCCATAGCCAATGGGCCTGGCAGAATGTTTCCTGATCCATAGCCAATGGGCCTGGGTTTGGGTGAATGTTTCCTGATTCATAGCCAATGGGCCTGGGTTTGGGTGAATGTTTCCTGATCCATTGCCAATGGGCCTGGGTTTGGGTGAATGTTTCCTGATCCATAGCCAATGGGCCTGGGTTTGGGTGAATGTTTCCTGATCCATAGCCAATGGGCCTGGGTTTGGGTGAATGTTTCCTGATCCATAGCCAATGGGTCTGGGTTTGGGTGAATGTTTCCTGATTCATAGCCAATGGGCCTGGGTTTGGGTGAATGTTTCCTGATTCATAGCCAATGGGCCTGGGTTTGGGTGAATGTTTCCTGATCCATAGCCAATGGGCCTGGGTTTGGGTGAATGTTTCCTGATCCATAGCCAATGGGCCTGGGTTTGGGTGAATGTTTCCTGATCCATAGCCAATGGGCCTGGGTTTGGGTGAATGTTTCCTGATTCATAGCCAATGGGCCTGGGTTTGGGTGAATGTTTCCTGATTCATAGCCAATGGGCCTGGGTTTGGGTGAATGTTTCCTGATTCATAGCCAATGGGCCTGGGTTTGGGTGAATGTTTCCTGATTCATAGCCAATGGGCCTGGGTTTGGGTGAATGTTTCCTGATCCATAGCCAATGGGCCTGGGTTTGGGTGAATGTTTCCTGATCCATAGCCAATGGGCCTGGGTTTGGGTGAATGTTTCCTGATCCATAGCCAATGGGCCTGGGTTTGGGTGAATGTTTCCTGATTCATAGCCAATGGGCCTGGGTTTGGGTGAATGTTTCCTGATTCATAGCCAATGGGCCTGGGTTTGGGTGAATGTTTCCTGATTCATAGCCAATGGGCCTGGGTTTGGGTGAATGTTTCCTGATTCATAGCCAATGGGCCTGGGTTTGGGTGAATGTTTCCTGACACCAAAAAGCAGAAGAATAATAAAACACCTTGATTTATTTCTTCCTAAAATCACACTGCTTTTAGCTGATTTTGAATAATCCAAACTACAGTCATATGATACAACAAACACAGTTTTTGAGCCAGATCAAACCCTGTAGATTTTATGCCCATGTCACAGTGGGAGTCAAATGGTAACACAACGGGATCCCTCTGAAAGATAAAAGCTGCTATACTATCAGTCAAAGTGGGGTTTAGCGGTATCTCTCTGGGGTACGGAGATGAGATTGTTTCTGATAATTTAGACAACATAATGAGCCATAACCCATGTAGGCAGAAATTAAAACAATTTGTACAAAAATACCCATTTTAACCCCTGAATCCAACATTTCACTAAAACAAAAAACAACATTCAATCTAATGAAAAACGTTAAATCCCCCCCTCACCCCACGTCTCTCCCCCACCTCTCCCTCCGTCTCTCCCCCACCTCTCCCTCCATCTCTCCCCCACCTCTCCCTACGTCTCTCCCCCACCTCTCCCTCCTCTCTCCCTCCTCTCTCCCCCACCTCTCCCTACGTCTCTCCCCCACCTCTCCCTCCTCTCTCCCTCCTCTCTCCCCCACCTCTCCCTCCTCTCTCCCCCACCTCTCCCTCCTCTCTCCCCCATCTCTCCCCCGTCTCTCCCCCATCTCTCCCCCGTCTCTCCCCCACCTCTCCCCCGTCTCTCCCCCACCTCTCCCTCGTCTCTCCCCCACCTCTCCCTCGTCTCTCCCCCACCTCTCCCTCCTCTCTCCCCCACCTCTCCCTCCGTCTCTCCCCCACCTCTCCCTCCGTCTCTCCCCCACCTCTCCCCCAACTCTCCCGCCGTTTCTCCCCCACCTCTCCCTCCTTCTCTCTCTCACCTCTCCCTCTCTCCCCCGTCTCTCTCCCATGTCTCTCCCCCACCTCTCCCACGTCTCTCCCCCACCTCTCCCTCGTCTCTCCCCCACCTCTCCCTCGTCTCTCCCCCACCTCTCCCTCGTCTCTCCCCCACCTCTCCCTCGTCTCTCCCCCACCTCTCCCTCGTCTCTCCCCCACCTCTCCCTCGTCTCTCCCCCACCTCTCCCTCGTCTCTCCCCCACCTCTCCCTCGTCTCTCCCCCACCTCTCCCTCCGTCTCTCCCCCACCTCTCCCTACGTCACTCCCCCACCTCTCCCTCCTCTCTCCCTCCTCTCTCCCCGTCTCTCTCCCTCGTCTCTCCCCCACCTCTCCCTCGTCTCTCCCCCACCTCTCCCTCGTCTCTCCCCCACCTCTCCCTCCTCTCTCCCTCGTCTCTCCCCACCTCTCCCTCGTCTCTCCCCACCTCTCCCTCCTCTCTCCCCCACCTCTCCCTCCTCTCTCCCCCACCTCTCCCTCCGTCTCTCCCCCACCACTCCCTCCGTCTCTCCCCCACCACTCCCTCCGTCTCTCCCCCACCTCTCCCCCAACTCTCCCACCGTCTCTCCCCCACCTCCCTCCTTCTCTCCCTCCTCTCTCCCCCACCTCTCCCTCGTCTCTCCCACGCCTCTCCCTCGTCTCTCCCACGCCTCTCCCTCGTCTCTCCCCCGCCTCTCCCTCGTCTCTCCCCCGCCTCTCCCTCGTCTCTCCCCCGCCTCTCCCCCACCTCTCCCTCGTCTCTCCCCCACCTCTCCCTCGTCTCTCCCCCACCTCTCTCCCTCGTCTCTCCCCCACCTCTCTCCCTCGTCTCTCCCCCACCTCTCTCCCTCGTCTCTCCCCCACCTCTCCCTCGTCTCTCCCCCACCTCTCTCCCTCGTCTCTCCCCCACCTCTCCCTCGTCTCTCCCCCACTTCTCACCCGTCTCTCCCCCACTTCTCACCCGTCTCTCCCCCACTTCTCACCCGTCTCTCCCCCACTTCTCACCCGTCTCTCCCCCACTTCTCACCCATCTCTCACCCCCATCTCTTATTCTCTTTTGGATCTACTCGCTGTATTCTATCTATTTTCTGACATAATATTCTTTAGAATCATACACACTATCTAAACCTCAATGTCTGGCGTGGTTTCTCCCAGACCAACGAGTACCTCAGACCGACCTGCCTGTCTGCTACAACAGAGTAGCAGCCTGAGGCACATAGAGCAGGAGCGTGACTGGGACAAGTCCTGCCACCTGCAACTGGGTCTGAATGTTAACTAGGCTAGATCAGGACTAACCTCATTCTAAAACGGGTCAGTAAGGTCTGAAAGATATATATATATATTTTTAAATATGTCTTGATTGCCTATATGTCTTTCCACCCCAGTTAATACTTGGTGGAAGCAACCATTACTTACAGCTGTGAATAATTTCTACCAACTTCGCACAACTCTTACGGTAAGATATGGCCCTTGTTTTTCTCCAAATTGTTCCAAGCCCCAGTAAATTTGTTTGGGAATCATTGATGGACAGCAATATTCAAATGGTATCTATGATTTTTCAAGCAAATTGAAGTCAGGAGTGAGACTAGGAGCACTCAGGAACACTCGACATCACTTGGAAAGCCATTACGGCGTGTCTGTCCATAGCATGAACATGTATGTTATTGTCTTGGCAGAAAAATACAACTCTATCCCAGGGTTTTCAGAAGACAGAGGTGGTTTTTTTCTATAACTTCTTACCTGGGCTTTGCTTCGTTCCTATTTATTTTCATCCGAACAAACTCTAAAAAGAAAGTAAGAAAGTCACACGGATTATTCTCCCACACATTAAATGGGTTTAGCAAACAACATTTCAGCACATTTGTTTTTTGTTCTTCAGGTTGTGAAGACAGTGGAATTAGCGCAGCCATTGAACACAGTGGGAGAGGTGTGTCATGGTAATTAAGGCAACGGAGGGATGGGAAAAGTGGAACTGTTTAAAAAATAATACATTTTAAAAAATAATGTTTTACAGCATGTCAAGATGTTAAATACAATTAATTACATCATCTAATGTCAACATGATTAGATCAAATAAATCATGTTAATATCATCAAGTTATTGTGTGCAGGGTGTCGTCTTTCGGATGGGACGTTAAACGGGTGTCGTCTTTCGGATGGGACGTTAAACGGGTGTCCTGACTCTCTCCGAGGTCTTTAAAGATCCCATGGCACTTATCGTAAGAGTAGGGGGTGTTAACCCCAAAGTCCTGGCTAAATTCCCAATCTGGCCCTCATACCATTATGACCACCCAAAATCGTCCCCAGTTTTACAACTGGCTCATTCATTCCCCCCCTCCTCTCCCCTGTCACTATTCCCCAGGCCGTTGCTGTAAATGAGAACGTGTTCTCAGTCAACTTACCTGGTAAAATAACAGTAAAATAAATTCATTAATTAAAAATGTAACTGGATCTCCTACCCATCTAGGGTCCATAGCCTGGTACTCCTACATTTATTTAACTAGGCAAGTCAGTTAAGAACAAATTCTTATTTACAATGACGGCCAAACCCGGACGACGCTGGGCCAATTGTGCGCCGCCGAATGGGACTACCAAACACGGCCGGATGTGATACAGCCTGGACATCGAACCAGGGACTGTAGTGACACCTCTTACACTGAGATGCAGTGCCTTAGACCGCTGCGCCACTCGGGAGCCCATATCATGTTTCCCAGGTCGATTATGTTCATTCTACATTATTGCATGAATCACAAGAAGATATGACATTAAATCCCCAAAAATGTATTAAATGCAACAATAATTATTGCTGATTATTAACACGATGTCATTGTATTTAATCGTGTTGACATCAGATCATGTCATTAATTGGCCCATGTATTCGACATCTCACTTGACATGCTGTAAAACACAGTTCCACTTTTCCCATCCCTCCGTTGCCTTAATTACCATGACACACCTCTCCCACTGTGTTCAATGGCTGCGCTAATTCCACTGGTTGTCTAAATTGACCTGGGAAAAAAAGAGAACTGTGTGCTGAAACTGTGTTCGCTAGACCCATTAAATGATTAGGAGCATAATTGGAAACAGTATTGTTTTGGCAGCATCATGTTATGGGTATACTCTGCACTGACAAGGGACTGGGGAGTTTGTTAGGATCAAAAGCCCGGGTAAAAAAAAAGTTCACAGGAAATACAGTCTTTTCAGTCTTCAGAGAAACCCTGGGATCGTTTGGTGTAGAGTTAGTAGTATCTTATTCAACATGATTCACAGCTGTAATGGATGCTAAAAGGTGCTTTTACCAAGTATGAACTCTGGGGTGTGTGAATACATATGCAAATCGATACATTCACAATTTCTGTATTTCTTAGTAATAAGGACAATTTTCAACAACAAAAATTATTCTTCGCACTTTGAAAATGTAGGTTGTGTAGATCGATAGGGAAAAACATCTAATGAATGTTAAGGCAGCAACATGTGAAGACCGTGGCTATGGAGACGTTTTCACCCAGGACATGATAATTAATAGACATGACATTACATGTGACCATGCTGCCATCTAGAGGCCATAGCCTGGTACTTCACCCATCTAGAGTCCATAGCCTGGTACTTCACCCATCTAGGAGGCCATAGCCTGGTACTTCACCCATCTAGAGTCCATAGTCTGGTACTTCACCCATCTAGAGTCCATAGTCTGGAACTTCACCCATCTAGAGTCCATAGCCTGGAACTTCACCCATCTAGAGTCCATAGCCTGGTACCCATCTAGGGTCCATAGCCTGGTACCCATGTAGGGTCCATAGCCTGGTACCCATCTAGGCTCCATAGCCTGGTACCCATCTAGGGTCCATAGCCTGGTACCCATCTAGGCTCCATAGCCTGGTACCCATCTAGGGTCCATAGCCTGGTACCCATCTAGGGTCCATAGCCTGGTACCCATGTAGGGTCCATAGCCTGGTACCCATCTAGGGTCCATAGCCTGGAACCCATCTAGAGTCCATAGCCTGGTACTTCACCATCTAGGGTCCATAGCCTGGTACCCATCTACAGTCCATAGCCTGGTACTTCACCATCTAGAGTCCATAGCCTGGTACTTCACCATCTAGAGTCCATAGCCTGGTACTTCACCATCTAGGGTCCATAGCCTGGTACCCATCTAGAGTCCATAGCCTGGTACCCATCTAGGGTCCATAGCCTGGTACCCATCTAGGGTCCATAGCCTGGTACCCATCTAGGGTCCATAGCCTGGTACCCATCTAGGGTCCATAGCCTGGTACCCATCTAGAGTCCATAGCCTGGTACTTCACCATCTAGAGTCCATAGCCTGGTACTTCACCATCTAGAGTCCATAGCCTGGTACTTCACCATCTAGAGTCCATAGCCTGGTACTTCACCATCTAGAGTCCATAGCCTGGTACCCATCTAGGGTCCATAGCCTGGTACCCATCTAGGGTCCATAGCCTGGTACCCATCTAGGGTCCATAGCCTGGTACCCATCTAGGGTCCATAGCCTGGTACCCATCTAGGGTCCATAGCATGGTACCCATCTAGGGTCCATAGCCTGGTATCCATCTAGGGTCCATAGCCTGGTACCCATCTAGGGTCCATAGCCTGGCACCCATCTAGGGTCCATAGCCTGGCACCCATCTAGGGTCCATAGCCTGGTACCCATCTAGGGTCCATAGCCTGGCACCCATCTAGGGTCCATAGCCTGGCACCCATCTAGGTTCCATAGCATGGCACCCATCTAGGGTCCATAGCCTGGTACCCATCTAGAGTCCATAGCCTGGTACTTCACCATCTAGAGTCCATAGCCTGGTACTTCACCATCTAGAGTCCATAGCCTGGTACCCATCTAGGGTCCATAGACAGAAATCCATCTACTTGTTAATTGACTGTAGAAAAGTAGTCAGTAATTCAGCCCGTCTACGTCGCTGTGTAATCGAGCACATAAGCCTATGATGTGAGGAGCTGTGAAATGCACTGTAAATAACATTTTGACTTGACGCTGTGTGTGTGTGTGTGTGTGTGTGTGTGTGTGTGTGTGTGTGTTGAAGGGTCTCAGTATAAATATGTATGCATAGATCAATAGGCATTAAAAAGGTCAATGCCAAGCGATGAGGGATCGCTCAGTAAATACACTGTAATTCATTATGAAGGCTTATGTTCACACACCACACACACACACACACACACACACACACAAGGACGGGGGCACGAACACAAGTTTCAGTCTTCTATCCTCGTGAGGACCTATAATTTATTCTATTCTCTCTAAGCCATACACCTAACTCAAACACTAACACCTTACCCTAACCCCTAAGCTTAGAATAGCCTTTTATTCTGAAAGGGGAAGTGGGAGAATTCCCCCTTGTTTTACTACCTATATCCTTGTGTGGACATCTGGGGATATTAGGTCCCCACAAGGATAGAAGAATCAACACACACACACACACACACACAGGTCATCTCCATCAGACAGACTAATTAAATACCACAGAGGGGAGGGGAGATCCAAGATGGCTGCCACTTGGCACCAGCAGTCGCACAATAATTAGTCTCTTCCTGGAAACCGGTAACCAGGGTTAGTTTCCTGTAAGAGCCAAAATGGCCAAATATATATTTACATATCTTGAGAAAAAACTTCTGCAAAAGTTTAGCAACCACAGCACTTTTTTGAAAGACAAAATAGGTGATATGATATGTATACGAATCCATAATGTACCATGTATTGAAAGCTCTTTATCATCTGAAAACTGCCATAAAAGTACGGTCGGTCGGGTTGTCCCTATACATATATTCAATGGCTGAAGAGGCTCTCGCCCTTCGGGAAGTCTTGTCACTGCCAGAAGTAATAATATGCATTTTCTTTTCAGTGTTCGCAGAGTAGACATTCGAACATTGTGCATTCCACAGGATTATTGAGAGAGACAGTTGGAGCTCTCCTGAGGTAAAATGGTACCCAAAGTTTTCTCCTAAAGAACCGAGTAACTTGGGAGGCCAACTGTCAGCAGCCTTCAAACACGGCTGAAAGGAAGGAGAGAAACAGTCATTCCTCATCGCTGGCAAAGAACTGCTTTTACAGCAGACGGACTCATCTGACACATCATTAACCATACAGGACATCCGTGTGTGTGTGTCTAAGAGAGAAAGAGAGAGATGTATTCAGAAAGTGTGTGTGTGTGTGTGTGTGTGAGAGAGAGAAAGAAAGAGTGTGTGTGTGTGTGAGCGAGAGCCAGTAGAAGTGAACACATTTTCTCATTGTGATTATTCCTCAACATGTATCTTCTAATACTAATTTGATTATGGAGACTAACTAGAAAATTAACTAGACTAATTACAACTAACTAGAGCAACTAAAAAACAAACTAGAAAAACAATAATTCTGTCCTCTGGTTGACAAGGTTACTAGAACAGCTGTCCTCTGGTCTCTAAAATAGCAGTCCTCGGGTCTCTAAAACAGCTGTCCTCGGGTCTCTAAAACAGCTGTCCTCGGGTCTCTAAAACAGCTGTCCTCTGGTCTCTAAAACAGCTGTCCTCGGGTCTCTAAAACAGCTGTCCTCGGGTCTCTAAAACAGCTGTCCTCGGGTTGGCAGGGTCACTAAAACAGCTGTCCTCTGGTTGACAGGGTCACTAGAACAGCTGTCCTCTGGTCACTAAAACAGCTGTCCTCTGGTTGACAGGGTCACTAAAACAGCTGTCCTCTGGTTGACAGGGTTACTAGAACAGCTGTCCTCTGGTCACTAGAACAGCTGTCCTCTGGTTGACAGGGTCACTAAAACAGCTGTCCTCTGGTTGACAGGGTTACTAGAACAGCTGTCCTCTGGTCACTAGAACAGCTGTCCTCTGGTTGACAGGGTTACTAGAACAGCTGTCCTCTGGTCACTAGAACAGCTGTCCTCTGGTCACTAGAACAGCTGTCCTCTGGTTGACAGGGTTACTAGAACAGCTGTCCTCTGGTCACTAGAACAGCTGTCCTCTGGTTGACAGGGTCACTAAAACAGCTGTCCTCTGGTTGACAGGGTTACTAGAACAGCTGTCCTCTGGTCACTAGAACAGCTGTCCTCTGGTTGACAGGGTTACTAGAACAGCTGTCCTCTGGTCTCTAAAACAGCTGTCCTCTGGTTGACAGGGTCACTAAAACAGCTGTCCTCTGGTTGACAGGGTTACTAGAACAGCTGTCCTCTGGTCACTAGAACAGCTGTCCTCTGGTCACTAGAACAGCTGTCCTCTGGTTGACAGGGTCACTAGAACAGCTGTCCTCTGGTCACTAGAACAGCTGTCCTCTGGTTGACAGGGTCACTAGAACAGCTGTCCTCTGGTCACTAGAACAGCTGTCCTCTGGTCACTAGAACAACTGTCCTCTGGTTGACAGGGTTACTAGAACAGCTGTCCTCTGGTCACTAGAACAGCTGTCCTCTGGTTGACAGGGTCACTAGAACAGCTGTCCTCTGGTTGACAGGGTCACTAGAACAGCTGTCCTCTGGTTGACAGGGTCACTAGAACAGCTGTCCTCTGGTTGACAGGGTCACTAGAACAGCTGTCCTCTGGTCACTAGAACAGCTGTCCTCTGGTTGACAGGGTCACTAGAACAGCTGTCCTCTGGTTGACATGGTTACTAGAACAGCTGTCCTCTGGTCACTAGAACAGCTGTCCTCTGGTCTCTAAAACAGCTGTCCTCTGGTTGACATGGTTACTAGAACAGCTGTCCTCTGGTTGACATGGTTACTAGAACAGCTGTCCTCTGGTCACTAGAACAGCTGCGTCTCAGTAACATATCTGTTAAAATAAGCAAATACATACACTAATGTTGTGTCTAACCTGCTGGGAGAGTCAAAATATGTGCTTTGTGTCAAGGGGGGAGGACAGCTGGAGAAGACAGATACAGAGACACACAGAGCCAGAGTTGTCTGTCGGGGGGGGGGGGGACAGCTGGAGAAGACGGATACAGAGACACACAGAGCCAGAGTTGTCTGTCAGGGGGGGGGGGGGGGACAGCTGGAGAAGACAGATACAGAGACACACAGAGCCAGAGTTGTCTGTCAGGGGGGGGGGGACAGCTGGAGAAGACGGATACAGAGACACACAGAGCCAGAGTTGTCTGTCGGGGGGGGGGGGGGGGACAGCTGGAGAAGACGGATACAGAGACACACAGAGCCAGAGTTGTCTGTCGGGGGGGGGGGGGGGGGGACGGACAGCTGGAGAAGACAGATACAGAGACACACAGAGCCAGAGTTGTCTGTCAGGGGGGGGGGACAGCTGGAGAAGACGGATACAGAGACACACAGAGCCAGAGTTGTCTGTCGGGGGGGGGGGGGGGGGACAGCTGGAGAAGACGGATACAGAGACACACAGAGCCAGAGTTGTCTGTCAGGGGGGGGGGGGGGGGACAGCTGGAGAGGACGGATACAGAGACACACAGAGCCAGAGTTGTCTGTCAGGGGGGGGGGGGGGGACAGCTGGAGAAGACGGATACAGAGACACACAGAGCCAGAGTTGTCTGTCGGGGGGGGGGGGGCGGACAGCTGGAGAAGACGGATACAGAGACACACAGAGCCAGAGTTGTCTGTCAGGGGGGGGGGGGGGGGGGGGACAGCTGGAGAAGACGGATACAGAGAGACACAGAGCCAGAGTTGTCTGTCAGGGGGGGGGGGGGGGGGCAGCTGGAGAAGACGGATACAGAGACACACAGAGCCAGAGTTGTCTGTCAGGGGGGGGGGGGGACGGGACAGCTGGAGAAGACGGATACAGAGACACACAGAGCCAGAGGTGTCTGTTTTTACTGGATTAATGAAGCATCATTTCAACACCACGAGAACAGTCAGATTACAACCAGGAATGGCAGACGGAGGAATGGCAGACGGAGGAATGGCAGACGGAGGATTGGCAGACGGAGGAGTGGCAGACGGAGGAGTGGCAGACGGAGGAATGGCAGACGGAGGAATGGCAGACGGAGGAGTGGCAGACGGAGGAGTGGCAGACGGAGGAGTGGCAGACGGAGGAGTGGCAGACGGAGGAGTGGCAGACGGAGGAGTGGCAGACAGAGGAGTGGCAGACAGAGGAGTGGCAGACAGAGGAGTGGCAGACAGAGGAATGGCAGACAGAGGAATGGCAGACAGAGGAATAGACATCATTCACGCTGTACCACATCAACAAGGCTGGAATAAAGAGCAGTCAGATTACAACCAGACAGACCCCCCCCCCCCCCCCCCATGTGCCAGTCTGCGCTGTCACGCCGCCAAGTCTGTTGGCGTTGTCATGCCGACTCCTTGTAAATCTGTCATGTTTTGGCTTGACAATGAGCAATGGAGTTTGCAAGAGCACAAACAGATCCTGGGCCAGGCTATAGTTATCTCTCTATAGTTATCTCTCTCTCTCTCTATAGTTATCTCTCTCTCTCTATAGTTATCTCTCTCTCTATTGTTATCTCTCTCTCTCTATAGTTATCTCTCTCTCTCTCTATAGTTATCTCTCTCTCTTGTTCTCTGTTTTCTCTCTCTCTGTTTAATCTCTCTTGTTCTGTTTTCTCTCTCTCTGTTTGTTCTCTCTTGTTCTCTGTTTTCTCTCTCTCTCTTGTTCTGTTTTCTCTCTCTCTGTTTTCTCTCTCTCTCTCTCTCTCTCTTGTTCTCTGTTTTCTCTCTCTCCATTTGTTCTGTTTTCTCTCTCTGTTTGTTCCGTTTTCTCTCTGTTTGTTCTCTGTTTGCTCTCTCTCTCTCTCATTTTACTGTGTGTTAAAATACAATCAAGTAATAGTATCTTTGTCATCATCACTAGAGAGATTTAAGTTTCTGATACATAAATCCTCTTTATTTATCTCAAATTAATCCACTTTGTGTTTCATCAGTCTGTATAATATTACATCACTGCGCTCTGTCAATCACACCAAATGACGAAGTGAATTGATTGCAGTCCTTCAGACGGAACATTCTGGTCGACTCCCCGCCCGAAGCGCGGGCGTTTTGCACTGCATCATCAACCAATGGTTGCGTGCCACGTCATTGACTGCGCAGTCGGGCATCAGATTGCTGTAACATGTGATGTGGTTAAACACATATCCTGACGTTGTGAGATCTGGCATGCGTCAGTAGTCTAGTCGGGGCAGGAAACTCAACCCGTCTGTCCTCCAGTCCTCCGTCTGTCCTGTCACCGTCGGAGCTGATCCAATTCCTGGCTCCTTGGAACTCATTGGCTACTGGACATAAAACCCTTATTACGTCTAAAAAAGATATCTTTACTATTCAACTCTTAGCTCGAGTTACAACCGCTGTCAAAAGAGCTTCTATTAGCGGTGGTTGCCAACTGTTGGGTCGTAACCCAAAGGTTTTGAACGGTGTCACGGGTTTGAGTGAAAATATTTATTTATTTATTTTAAATTTTTGGGGGGGATTTTTTGTTGTTGTTGTTGAGATACTCGTCTGAATTGAAACAACTAATACCAGGTAGAAGGTATGTAAAAAGATTATCGTTACATTTAAATCATTTTAATTCTCTGAAAATTGTATTTTTCTTCAATCTCAGTATTTACCAATATAAAGCTATTAGCAGTGTGATTTAGCAGATGGGGTGAGTTTGTATATTATAATAGTAATATAATATAATATTCTTCGTCAACATCGTGAGCAATATGGAATTAATGACAAAAGGGGGGGATATTGTTCCCCTTGTCTAAATATAATTGCTACATTTACTGTCAAAATAGTATTTAAAAATTGTTTTCCAAATTGCATTTTGGCAACAACAACAAGAAAATCACAATGTGAATATTGGATCGCGACAGAAAACCTGGATCAATTTGGGTCCCAAGGATAAAACTATTGAGATGCACTGATCTATAAGAAGGTTGTGGTGAGAGATACATACAAATACAGAACATAACTGTCTCTGTGCATCCATAGCAACGGAACAGTGACTATGTGTATCCATGGTAACATAGTTTCAATTAGGTCTCTCTACACAGAGGGCAGGTGGACTTGTTGCTAGGAGAAGGTCTCTACACAGAGGGCAGGTGGACTTGTTGCTAGGAGAAGGTCTCTACACACAGAGGGCAGGTGGACTTGTTGCTAGGAGAAGGTCTCTACACACAGAGGGCAGGTGGACTTGTTGCTAGGAGAAGGTCTCTACACAGAGGGCAGGTGGACTTGTTGCTAGAAGGTCTCTACACAGAGGGCAGGTGGACTTGTTGATAGAAGGTCTCTCTACACAGAGGGCAGGTGGACTTGTTGCTAGGAGAAGGTCTATACAGATGGCAGGTGGACTTGTTGCTAGGAGAAGGTCTATACAGATGGCAGGTAGACTTGTTGCTAGAAGAAGGTCTCTCTACACAGAGGGCAGGTGGACTTGTTGCTAGAGGTAAACCACTTGTACTGGAGAAGAGAAGAGAGAGAAAGAGAGACAGCATGAGTAACGTGATAATGATCAGGGCTGTGGCGATCACAAAATGTTGTCAGCTGGTGATTGTCAAGCAAATAACAGGTCCGTCTCGCGGTAATTGACCGTTAATTAACATAAACACATTTAGACTCTCCTGGGCTTCCACATATAGACAACAAGCCATGTTAAAAAATACTAATAAATCCATGTAATTTAGCCTACGCCTTCACAATAAATCCATTATTTATTTTAAACAGGTCTATAGAAACATGATATAAAGAAAATGTAGTCTATTTCAGAAGAACAGAACAGGATGCTCTGAGTTGTCCTTATGTTATGTCCTGATCTGCCTACGCCAAATGGCTGTTCATTTAACAGACAAGATTTGCTTACAATTCCGTGGTATTATTTTATACTATCAACAATATAATTGAACAAAGCTGAATAAAATGATAATGCCTCGAATTTCACGGCGGCATTCCCTTTGTGGCCGTAATGCACCCTAAAAAAAATCAAAGGCCTTTTTGCGGCCCGGAGTGCTGAGTTGTTCCCTTCAACCCAAGGGTACTGAGATGTTCCCTTCTCCCCAAGGGTGCTGCGTTGTTCCCTTCAACCCAAGAGTCCTGAGTTGTTCCCTTCTCCACCAGGAGTCCTGCGCTGTGCCCTTCTCCCCAAGAGTCATGCATTGTGCCTTTCTCCCCAAGAGTCCTGCGTTGTTCCCTTCTCCCCAAGAGTCCTGCGCTGTTCCCTTCTCCCCAAGAGTCCTGCGTTGTGCCCTTCTCCCCAAAAGTCCTGCGTTGTTCCCTTCTCCCCAAGGGTGCTGCGTTGTTCCCTTCTCCCCAAGGGTGCTGCGTTGTTCCCTTCTCCCCAAGGGTGCTGCGTTGTTCCCTTCTCCCCAAGGGTGCTGCGTTGTTCCCTTCTCCCCAAGGGTGCTGCGTTGTTCCCTTCTCCCCAAGGGTGCTGCGTTATTCCCTTCTCCCCAAGGGTGCTGCGGTGTTCCCTTCTCCCCAAGGGTGCTGCGGTGTTCCCTTCTCCCCAAGAGTCCTGCGTTGTTCCCTTCTCCCCAAGAGTCCTGCGCTGTTTGCGGCCCGGAGTCCTGCGCTGTTCCCTTCTCCCCAAGAGTCCTGCGCTGTTCCCTTCTCCCCAAGAGTCCTGCGCTGTGCCCTTCTCCCCAAGAGTCCTGCGTTGTGCCCTTCTCCCCAAAAGTCCTGCGTGTTCCCTTCTCCCCAAGGGTGCTGCGGTGTTCCCTTCTCCCCAAGGGTGCTGCGTTGTTCCCTTCTCCCCAAGGGTGCTGCGTTATTCCCTTCTCCCCAAGGGTGCTGCGTTGTGCCCTTCTCCCCAAAAGTCCTGCGTTGTTCCCTTCTCCCCAAGGGTGCTGCGTTGTTCCCTTCTCCCCAAGGGTGCTGCGGTGTTCCCTTCTCCCCAAGGGTGCTGCGGTGTTCCCTTCTCCCCAAGGGTGCTGCGGTGTTCCCTTCTCCCCAAGGGTGCTGCGGTGTTCCCTTCTCCCCAAGGGTGCTGCGGTGTTCCCTTCTCCCCAAGGGTGCTGCGGTGTTCCCTTCTCCCCAAGAGTCCTGCGCTGTTCCCTTCTCCCCAAGAGTCCTGCGTTGTTCCCTTCTCCCCAAGGGTGCTGCGGTGTTCCCTTCTCCCCAAGAGTCCTGCGTTGTTCCCTTCTCCCCAAGAGTCCTGCGCTGTTTGCGGCCCGGAGTCCTGCGCTGTGCCCTTCTCCCCAAGAGTCCTGCGGTGTTCCCTTCTCCCCAAGAGTCCTGCGTTGTTCCCTTCTCCCCAAAAGTCCTGCGCTGTTCCCTTCTCCCCAAGAGTCCTGAGTTGTTCCCTTCTCCCCAAGGGTGCTGCGTTGTTCCCTTCTCCCCAAGAGTCCTGCGCTGTTCCCTTCTCCCCAAGAGTCCTGCGCTGTGCCCTTCTCCCCAAGAGTCCTGCGCTGTGCCCTTCTCCCCAAGAGTCCTGCGTTGTGCCCTTCTCCCCAAAAGTCCTGCGCTGTTCCCTTCTCCCCAAGGGTGCTGCGTTGTTCCCTTCTCCCCAAGGGTGCTGCGGTGTTCCCTTCTCCCCAAGGGTGCTGCGGTGTTCCCTTCTCCCCAAGAATGCTGCGGTGTTCCCTTCTCCCCAAGGGTGCTGAGGTGTTCCCTTCTCCCCAAGGGTGCTGCGGTGTTCCCTTCTCCCCAAGAGCCCTGCGCTGTTCCCTTCTCCCCAAGAGTCCTGCGTTGTTCCCTTCTCCCCAAGGGTGCTGCGGTGTTCCATTCTCCCCAAGACTCCTGCGTTGTTCCCTTCTCCCCAAGAGTCCTGCGCTGTTTGCGGCCCGGAGTCCTGCGCTGTGCCCTTCTCCCCAAGAGTCCTGCGGTGTTCCCTTCTCCCCAAGAGTCCTGCGTTGTTCCCTTCTCCCCAAGAGTCCTGCTCTGTTCCCTTCTCCCCAAGAGTCCTGCGCTGTTCCCTTCTCCCCAAGAGTCCTGCTCTGTTCCCTTCTCCCCAAGAGTCCTGCGTTGTTCCCTTCTCCCCAAGAGTCCTGAGATGTTCCCTTCTCCCCAAGAGTCCTGAGTTGTTCCCTTCTCCCCAAGAGTTCTGCGTTGTTCCCTTCTCCCCAAGAGTCCTGCGCTGTTCCCTTCTCCCCAAGAGTCCTGCGCTGTGCCCTTCTCCCCAAGAGTCCTGCGTTGTGCCCTTCTCCCCAAGAGTCCTGCGCTGTGCCCTTCTCCCCAAGAGTCCTGCGCTGTTCCCTTCTCCCCAACAGTCCTGCGCTGTTCCCTTCTACCCAAGGATGCTGCGTTGTTCCCTTCTCCCCAAGGGTGCTGCGGTGTTCCCTTCTCCCCAAGGGTGCTGCGGTGTTCCCTTCTCCCCAAGGGTGCTGCGGTGTTCCCTTCTCCCCAAGGGTGCTGCGGTGTTCCCTTCTCCCCAAGGGTGCTGCGCTGTGCCCTTCTCCCCAAGAGTCCTGCGTTGTGCCCTTCTCCCCAAAAGTCCTGCGCTGTTCCCTTCTCCCCAAGGGTGCTGCGTTGTTCCCTTCTCCCCAAGGGTGCTGCGGTGTTCCCTTCTCCCCAAGGGTGCTGCGGTGTTCCCTTCTCCCCAAGGGTGCTGCGGTGCTCCCTTCTCCCCAAGGGTGCTGAGCTGTTCCCTTCTCCCCAAGGGTGCTGCGGTGTTCCCTTCTCCCCAAGAGCCCTGCGTTGTTCCCTTCTCCCCAAGGGTGCTGCGGTGTTCCATTCTCCCCAAGAGTCCTGCGTTGTTCCCTTCTCCCCAAGAGTCCTGCGCTGTTTGCGGCCCGGAGTCCTGCGGTGTTCCCTTCTCCCCAAGAGTCCTGCGTTGTTCCCTTCTCCCCAAGAGTCCTGCGTTGTTCCCTTCTCCCCAAGAGTCCTGCGCTGTTCCCTTCTCCCCAAGAGTCCTGCGCTGTTCCCTTCTCCCCAAGAGTCCTGCTCTGTTCCCTTCTCCCCAAGAGTCCTGCGTTGTTCCCTTCTCCCCAAGAGTCCTGAGATGTTCCCTTCTCCCCAAGAGTCCTGAGTTGTTCCCTTCTCCCCAAAAGTCCTGCGTTGTTCCCTTCTCCCCAAGAGTCCTGCGCTGTTCCCTTCTCCCCAAGAGTCCTGCGCTGTGCCCTTCTCCCCAAGAGTCCTGCGTTGTGCCCTTCTCCCCAAGAGTCCTGCGCTGTGCCCTTCTCCCCAAGAGTCCTGCGCTGTTCCCTTCTCCCCAAAAGTCCTGCGCTGTTCCCTTCTCCCCAAGGGTGCTGCGGTGTTCCCTTCTCCCCAAGGGTGCTGCGGTGTTCCCTTCTCCCCAAGGGTGCTGCGGTGTTCCCTTCTCCCCAAGGGTGCTGCGGTGTTCCCTTCTCCCCAAGGGTGCTGCGGTGTTCCCTTCTCCCCAAGGGTGCTGCGGTGTTCCCTTCTCCCCAAGAGTCCTGCGCTGTTCCCTTCTCCCCAAGAGTCCTGTGTTGTTCCCTTCTCCCCAAGGGTGCTGCGGTGTTCCATTCTCCCCAAGAGTCCTGCGTTGTTCCCTTCTCCCCAAGAGTCCTGCGCTGTTTGCGGCCCGGAGTCCTGCGCTGTGCCCTTCTCCCCAAGAGTCCTGCGGTGTTCCCTTCTCCCCAAGAGTCCTGCGTTGTTCCCTTCTCCCCAAGAGTCCTGCGCTGTTCCCTTCTCCCCAAGAGTCCTGCGCTGTTCCCTTCTCCCCAAGAGTCCTGCGCTGTTCCCTTCTCCCCAAGAGTCCTGCGTTGTTCCCTTCTCCCCAAGAGTCCTGAGATGTTCCCTTCTCCCTAAGAGTCCTGAGTTGTTCCCTTCTCCCCAAGAGTCCTGCGCTGTTCCCTTCTCCCCAAGAGTCCTGCTCTGTTCCCTTCTCCCCAAGAGTCCTGCGTTGTTCCCTTCTCCCCAAGAGTCCTGAGATGTTCCCTTCTCCCCAAGAGTCCTGCGTTGTTCCCTTCTCCCCAAGAGTCCTGCGCTGTTCCCTTCTCCCCAAGAGTCCTGCGCTGTGCCCTTCTCCCCAAGAGTCCTGCGTTGTGCCCTTCTCCCCAAGAGTCATGCGCTGTGCCCTTCTCCCCAAGAGTCCTGCGCTGTTCCCTTCTCCCCAAAAGTCCTGCGCTGTTCCCTTCTCCCCAAGGGTGCTGCGTTGTTCCCTTCTCCCCAAGGGTGCTGCGGTGTTCCCTTCTCCCCAAGGGTGCTGCGGTGTTCCCTTCTCCCCAAAGGTGCTGCGGTGTTCCCTTCTCCCCAAGGGTGCTGCGGTGTTCCCTTCTCCCCAAGGGTGCTGCGGTGTTCCCTTCTCCCCAAGGGTGCTGCGGTGTTCCCTTCTCCCTAAGGGTGCTGCGGTGTTCCCTTCTCCCCAAGAGTCCTGCGCTGTTCCCTTCTCCCCAAGAGTCCTGCGCTGTTTGCGGCCCGGAGTCCTGGGCTGTGCCCTTCTCCCCAAGAGTCCTGCGGTGTTCCCTTCTCCCCAAGAGTACTGCGTTGTTCCCTTCTCCCCAAGAGTCCTGCGCTGTTCCCTTCTCCCCAAGAGTCCTGAGTTGTGCCCTTCTCCCCAAGAGTCCTGCGCTGTTCCCTTCTCCCCAAGAGTCCTGCGTTGTCCGAAGCGTCTCTCACTCACACGGTTCTCCTTCACGTGATCAGGTCTTTCTCACAGGCTACAAGTGAAAACAGACGAATCGGGGGACGCAACTGCGCTTGTTCTTATCCAAATCAGAGGTGCTCATTGAAGATATTGGAAGAACTGGCCACTTTTTAAATGTACTTTTCGTCATCCAACAAGATGAGTAGAAAAAAGCACTAGCATTTGTCAATAGTACAAATAGTACCTATCCCCCCCAATAGTACAAATAGTACCTATCCCCCCCAATAGTACAAATAGTACCTATCCCCCCCAATAGCACAAAAGTCGACCTATTCTGTACGAGAAATAAATATCCCAAACATCGTCTGGGACAGTTGTGGGATGCGATTCGATCCCAAATTAATTCAACCACTAGCATTAAAAACAAAACTGTTTCATCCAATGAGGCTGATACAACAGATCAGAACCCTTAGCTTAAAATGTTGATAAACTGTTAGGATATTTCCCCACATTATAAGCGTAGCAATGCGAACATGATAGTAGGATATAAGCGTGAATGTTCGATTAGCGTAAAACACCATTATCAAAAGTGACCGCAAATAAGATATTACATGAGATGCTTTATTATATTTTATTAAAAAGGTGCATTTGAATGGTGAGAATTATCTTCCCCAAATGTTGAAACTCACACGTGGCTTATATATGCCAGTTAGACTATACACCCCTTGTAAAGCGGATTCATGTGCTCCATTTTAAGGTTATTTGGCCACGTTAGTTGTGATACAAACCTAATTAAAAACATACAGGCCTATACTGCCCTACAGAGCAAAAAGGCAGAAACTGCTGCTCATTTGCTACATTAAATACATGCTTAATCATGTGGACAAGTATCCTGCCTCGTACTGTGTTCAGGAGACAATGGGGGCCATGTTAGCAGTAACTGGATAAAGTTACTGTGAAACCAAAGGTAAATTAAAAGCCATTTCTCTCAGTTCCACTCTGAGCAGTTACTGCCTTTTTGCTTGATAGGACAGAATGGGCGAGGCTACATGAGGTGTGACTATGATGCGAACAAGTTACCAAAAAAAAAAGGCTTTGTTTCTTATTCTGGGCATCCTTCACAAGTGATAATATAATAATATAATATATAATAATTCACAAGCTAATATTGTTACCCATCAGACTATTCTTAATTTAATCTTGTCTTTACATATACTAAATAATATATGTGTGACATTTGTTTTGATTTAGAATGGACCATTGTCACACCTGTCTTGAAACAGGGTCAGCGGGATAAATACGTGTCATCTATGCACTTAAATAGCAAATGGAGGATGCTTTTTCTGTGGTTTATTTTCATGCCAGCCAGGTAGGCTATACTCCTGTTGTAAAGAGAAGCAATGTGCTTAATACTAGGAAAGTTGAGAAATAAATATAGTAAGCCTAGCCCATAGAAAGCTGATGGGATCCTCCTCTTTTTAGTAGAGGCCATCACTCTGTTTGAGGAACACGAGCTCATGGGGTCTCATGTATTGTTAGATTTTTTTAAATACATTTGTATTGATGTCAGAGTGATTAGAGGGACAATAGAGTGCTGAGTACCGGGCAGTTAGCAGGTTTGGTAGGCTACTAATGACCATCAGCAGCATCAGAACTTGGAGAAGCCTAATTACCGTGACTAAACGGTCTTGTTGAATTTGACTGCTTTCATGACTCGTGACCGCCGGTGTGGCATTAATACGGTCCCCACAACAGCCCAAACTGTGAAGTTGTGTGTGTGTATGTGTCATAACCTATATGGCTCGGAGTGTGTTCTCTTGTATTGCAGTTTGTGCACTTGTGTGTGTGTGTGTGTGTGTGTGTGTGTATGTGTGTGTGTGTGTGTGTGTGTGTGTGTGTGTTGTCCCGTGTTGAATATCAGTCTCTCACCAGACAAGCAGAGTGGAATTTTTTCTTGCAGGTCCGGCAGGCCTTCTTGGGCAGAGAGTAGTTGGATCCATGGATAACAGAGAAACAGATCATACAGTCCTCTACTCCCTCGAACCTCTTATCCACGTTGGTCTTCCACAGAGCCAGGCCCTCCATTATGCTGCCGTTCTATCATAAACAAAAAGAGAGACGGGGGAACATGATACTTACATAGCGCAGCACTTAACAAAGTGTGAGGTGACCCCCTCAATGGAAAAGGGGAGACTCTACGACCCCTACAAGTGTGAGGTGACCCCCTCAATGGAAAAGGGGAGACTCTACGACCCTTACAAGTGTGAGGTGACCCCCTCAATGGAAAGGGGAGACTCTACGACCCTTACAAGTGTGAGGTGACCTCTCAATGGAAAGGGGAGACTCTACGACCCCTACAAGTGTCATAGGACTTGTCTGAAGGTAACCTGTACCAGGTTTTTTTTAAACAAATGGAAGATCGTTTTGTGCCTACAACAAAAAAAGGTTACAAATTTGTAAAAATAAATATATATATATATATATATATATATATATATATATATATATATATACAGATACATACATACACACGTGTATATATATATACATATATACATATATATACATATACACAGTACCAGTCTAAAGTTTGGACACATCTACTCATTCAAGGGTTTTTCTTTATTTTTACTATTTTCTACATTGTAGAATAATAGTGAAGACATCAAAACTATGAAATAACACATATGGAATCATGTAGTAACCAAAAAAAAAGGTTAAAAAAAATAAAAATATATTTTAGATTCTTCAAAGTAGCCACCCTTTGCCTTGACAGATTTGCACACTCTTGGAATTCTCTCAACCAGCTTCAAGAGGTAGTCAGTCACATATTAATGCCCATGATTTTGGAATTAGATGTTCGACGAGCAGGTGTCAACATACTTTTGGTCATGTAGTGTGTGTGTGTATACATATATATACATATATATATATATATATATATATCTCGCACGCACACACACACTGAACAAAAATAGAAACGCAACATGTAAAGTGTTGGTCTCATGTAAAGTGTTGGTCTCATGTAAAGTGTTGGTCTCATGTAAAGTGTTGGTCTCATGTAAAGTGTTGGTCTCATGTAAAGTGTTGGTCTCATGTAAAGTGTTGGTCTCATGTAAAGTGTTGGTCTCATGTAAAGTGTTGGTCTCATGTAAAGTGTTGGTCTCATGTAAAGTGTTGGTCTCATGTAAAGTGTTGGTCTCATGTAAAGTGTTGGTCTCATGTAAAGTGTTGGTCTCATGTAAAGTGTTGGTCTCATGTAAATTTTGGTCTCGTGTTTCATGAGCTGGGATAAAAACATCCCAGAAATGTTCCATACGCACAAAAAGCTTATTTCTCAAAAAATGTTGTTTACATCCCCTGTTAGTGAACATTTCTCCTTTACCAAGATAATCCTTCCACCTGACAGGTGTGGCATATCAAGAATCTGGCGCTGGGGACAATAAAAGGCCACTCTAAAATGTGCAGTTTTGTCACACAACACAATGCCACAGATGTCTCAAGTTTTGAGGGTGTATATATACACACACACACACAACACTGTATGTCGGGGGGTGCTTATAGTTGTCCTGTTTCACACAAGAGTACGCGTGGGCAGTGTAAAAATGCTCATGTGTTTTTTGCATATCCAAACTCCCCTAAAAGGGGTCATGACCAGGGACCAGACATTATTGATGGCGACCTTGGTGTGTGTGTGTTACCTGGTGTGTGTGTGTGTTACCTGGTGTGTGTGTTACCTGGTGTGTGTGTGTGTTACCTGGTGTGTGTGTATGTTACCTGGTGTGTGTGTGTGTGTGTGTGTGTGTGTTACCTGGTGTGTGTGTTACCTGGTGTGTGTGTGTGTGTTACCTGGTGTGTGTGTGTGTTACCTGGTGTGTGTGTGTTACCTGGTGTGTGTGTGTGTGTTACCTGGTGTGTGTGTGTGTGTGTGTGTGTTACCTGGTGTGTGAGGTATGTACTGAGCTGTAACATCCAGTTCCTCCATTGTTGTACAGCGACCCCCACCCTCCTGCCGCTCTCTACTGTGATCGAGCCTAGAGGATAGTTCTGTGGTAGCTGGATCACCAGCTCTATGAAGATATCATCCACTGAGTAGGTGGCGATCACCTCCCGCGCTGCCGAACGAGCCTTCACCTGGGACACAGGGAGAGAGAGACGGAGAAAGAGAGAGAAGTTAACTCCTCTCCGTTGATGATATCATCCACTGACCTGGACAGAGACAACAACAACAAAAGATTTAAAAACTCAGACTGTGTGAGTTCGACTGTTCTCTCTGCTACCATTCGGCAAGTGGTACCAAAAGGAGCCAATAGGACCCTGAGCAGCTTCTACCCCCAAGCCATGAGACTTCTATAGCTAGCGAAATAGTTAACCAAATAGCTAACCAAATAGCTAACCAAATAGTTAACCAAATATCCAAACTTGCCTAGTCACTCTGTGAAAGTAACCATTTCTATTTATAGTTTATCCTGTTGCCTAGTCACTCTGTGAAAGTAACCATTTCTATTTATTGTTTATCCTGTTGCCTAGTCACTCTGTGAAAGTAACCATTTCTATTTATTGTTTATCCTGTTGCCTAGTCACTCTGTGAAAGTAACCATTTCTATTTATAGTTTATCCTGTTGCCTAGTCACTCTGTGAAAGTAACCATTTCTATTTATTGTTTATCCTGTTGCCTAGTCACTCTGTGAAAGTAACCATTTCTATTTATTGTTTATCCTGTTGCCTAGTCACTCTGTGAAAGTAACCATTTCTATTTATTGTTTATCCTGTTGCCTAGTCACTCTGTGAAAGTAACCATTTCTATTTATAGTTTATCCTGTTGCCTAGTCACTCTGTGAAAGTAACCATTTCTATTTATAGTTTATCCTGTTGCCTAGTCACTCTGTGAAAGTAACCATTTCTATTTATAGTTTATCCTGTTGCCTAGTCACTCTGTGAAAGTAACCATTTCTATTTATAGTTTATCCTGTTGCCTAGTCACTCTGTGAAAGTAACCATTTCTATTTATAGTTTATCCTGTTGCCTAGTCACTCTGTGAAAGTAACCATTTCTATTTATAGTTTATCCTGTTGCCTAGTCACTCTGTGAAAGTAACCATTTCTATTTATTGTTTATCCTGTTGCCTAGTCACTCTGTGAAAGTAACCATTTCTATTTATTGTTTATCCTGTTGCCTAGTCACTCTGTGAAAGTAACCATTTCTATTTATTGTTTATCCTGTTGCCTAGTCACTCTGTGAAAGTAACCATTTCAATAGAATGTTCATGATGTCACTGCGACAACTGTTGATACGTTAGCCAGTTAGCTTGGGTTCTTGACTGCTGTTGTTAGGTCAGAACGGTCGAATCAGCCCTACTCCTCAGCCAGAGCGTCCAGACTTTACGAACAGATAATCTGATAACGCTCTGAATTGAGGAATGCTCAGAGAGGGAAACACTCTTGAATTTACGAACGGACAATCTGACAACGCTCTGAAATTACAAACATACGATCTGACAACGCTCTCAATTCACAAATGCCCATTGTACACTCTGGCACTCCAGATTAAATTTACAAACACACATATAGTATAAACCAGCCTTTAGTCTTGAAATCTTTGCTTGTTTAGTACCGTACTCTGTTTAGCACATGGCCTCACATGTGGATCCTTAAAGAGATGGGTGGGGCTCAGGCTTAGGAGGGTGTGAACGATGCTGAATGTGGTGTAGACAAAGAAGAGCTCTCCAGTAGGTGGACTAAAACATTCAAGGGTCATTTTCTCAAGTGGGGTTACAATTTTATCAACTGTCAAAAGCAGAATTACTTTCCCAGTAAACGAATATCGTTTTCTTGCTCTGTCTTTTATCCAATGTCAAAAAACAATATATATTTTTTTAAATGTTTCTACATAAGACCGAATCGAGCCAGTCGGTCCACATATAGCAGTAAGAGACAAGGGTTACCTAGCGGTGTAAAACGCCCACTCAACCAGGGGTCTGGCAGCGTTTTGAGCTGTTTAAAGGGTTGAATATAGGAGACGTGTGTGCTGAGGTGAGTTGAAATCACCACACTGTGTGAGTTTTTTTTTAATCTCTTGTATGTCACTGCACCCAGTGTGCTTACAACGGGGACAGGGCAAATGTCACTAGGCAGCACATTGTGTACGCAATACCACATCTGGCGTGGGTCAGGTCTGGGGGGGGGGGGGGGGGGGTCTGACAGGGGCCGTTTCATTTAGTATTCGTTGGGTGTCGGCTTAGGCCGCGATTGCATTTCCCCATAGTATATTATACCAAAGTTGACCGAATGAGAGGGAACGTAACGTTATGACAATAACTACTCTTCCTTGAAGGAGATGAAATGAGTTAGAGCGCCTGTTTTAATGCCCCCCAATCCGCCCGTTCCTGGGCTTGGTGAAGAGCTGTTTTTAAATTGAAAGAATAAATCCGAACCTCAAACTTATCATCTGTGGAAAGCGGGGCATCTAGGGAGCCGCGGATTTTCATTTGGCTTTGTCAGGCGTGTATCCTTCAACTGAAGTCATATTATGTTGTAGCTCGTTTCCCTCCTTCAGGGAACAGTAGTTACAGTGCCTTCAGTATTCATACCCCTTGACGTATTCCACATTTTGTTGTGTTACAGCCATAAGGGTAGGGTAGCCTAGTGGTTAGAGCGTTGGACTAGTAACCGAAAGGTACAAAATCTGTCGTTCTGCCCCTGAACAAGGCAGTTAAACCACTGTTCCTAGGCCGTTATTGAAAATAAGAATTTGTTCTTAACTGACTTGCCTAGTTAAATAAAGGTAAAATAAAAAAATAAAATACAAATTATTTATTGAAAATGATATACAGAAAAAACATCTAATTTACATAAGTCTTCACACCTTCGGCGGCGTTTTACAGCTTTTGTTGTCGTCGGTATGACAATCAGCTTTACACATCTGGATTCTTTCTCAAGCTCTGTTAAGTTAGATGGGGAAAGGGCGGTGAACAGCAATCTTCAAGTCTTTCCACAGATTTTCAATGGGATTCAAGTCTGGGCTTTGGCTGGACCACTCCAAGGACTTTCAACATTCTTGCTCCGAAGCCATTCCAGCGTTGCTTTGGCAACGCTTGGGGTCATTGTCCTGTTGGAATGTGAACCTTCGCCCCGAGTCCAAGGTCGTTTGCATCAAGGATTAGATTCTATTTGGCTCCATTCATTTTCCCCTCTATCCTTACCAGTCTCTCAGTCCCTGCCGATGAAAAGCATCCCCACAGCATGATGCTGCCACCACCATGCTTCACAGTAGGGATGGTGTTAGATGGGTGATGAGCTGTACCTGGTTTTCTCCAGACATAGCGCTTGCATGCATTCAGGCCAAAGAGTTACATTTTTGTCTCCTCAGACCACAGAATCTTTTGCATAATGATCGGTCTTTCACGTGCCTTTTTTTGTAAACTCCAGGAGTGCTGTCACGTGCCTTTTTCCTCAGGAGTGGCTTCCGTCTGGCCACTCTCCCATAAAGTCCAGATTGGTGAAGTACTTCGGAGACAGTGTCATTTTGGCCAGTTCTCCCATTTCAGCCAAGGAACTCTGTAGTTATGTCAGTGTGGTCATTGGGTTCCTGGTCAGGTCATCTCCACGATCAGAGTCTTTCTTTCCCGGTTCTTCAGTTTGATTGGACGGCTGGCTAGTTTCATTTTTTTTCCCAATTTCCCAGTGATGGAGACGACCACTGTGCTCTTGGAAACTTTTTTAAAAAACAACTCAAAAAAATGGTTGTATACCCCTTCCCAGATATATGCCTCATCACAGTTCTCTCTCAGAGATCTACGGGCAGTTCCCTTGTGACTTCATGAGATGGTTTCTACTCCAGGTGTTTCTATATAAATCGTGCTCAAACAATTAAAAAATTGGCCTGCAGGTGGAACTCCTATCAAAGGATTATCAAAGGAAATTAGATGCACCTGGGAGTCCATTTGTCATAGCAAAAAAAGGGGTGTGAATACTTATGTAAATTAGATTATCTGTATTTCATTTTCATTTATCAAACATTTCTCAAAACATGTTTTCACTTTGTTATTACGAGAAAGAAAATGTTTGAATTCAGGCAGTCAAAACAAAAATGTGGAATAAGTCAAGGGGGGTCTGAATACTTTCTGAAGGCTCCCTCTACCACACACACCCACCCTCCCTCCCTCCCTCTCTCCCTACCTGCCTCCCTCCCCTACTCACAGTCATGCTGTCGAAGGTCTGTGTGCTGGCGTGTACAGAGGAGATCTCCTGAGCAGAGAGGACAGGCGAGACGTATCGTCCTGTGAACTTATCCACCGTGTGGCTAACTCTCTTCTCCTGACTGGTCCACCACAACCGAACCATGGCAGGCAAGTCCTGTACCGCACTGTAGTACACACAACACGCCAGGTGGGAGAGCTCATATTGGATACCGGACGACTCTGTGGAGAAAGACAAAGAGAGAGAGAGAGAATTAGAGACAGAGAGACCGAGAGAGAGACAGAGACAGACGTGTGTGTGCTACCCACTGTTGACGTCCAGAGAGAGGCTCTCTGTGAAGAATGTCTTGATCTCCTTGGAGACAGGCTCCGCCCCCTGGCCGATGTAGGCAGGGTTTTCAGGCATCAGTCTGAACAGGTGGAGGAGGAGCTTGTGGAGCGACTTCTTTAGATAGAGAGAGTACTGGACACGCAGCTAGAGAGAGAACACACAGGTCAGCTTCTTTAGATAGAGAGAGTACTGGACACGCAGCTAGAGAGAGAACACACAGGTCAGCTTCTTTAGATAGAGAGAGTACTGGACACGCAGCTAGAGAGAGAACACACAGGTCAGCTTCTTTAGATAGAGAGAGTACTGGACACGCAGCTAGAGAGAGAACACACAGGTCAGCTTCTTTAGATAGAGAGAGTACACAGGTTAGCATAGAACTCTTCTTTAGATAGAGACAGTAGACTGACACACTAATCCTTCCTTTGTCCTTGTTTCCTTGTTTCCTCCCTACTCAAAGCTCAACGGCGTTCAGAAAGAAGGGCCCTGGAACCTCTCGAGAAACGAGGAAAAAGACAATTGACAGTGAGTTTGAAGTTTTTCAGATTTTCAAGAGGACAAGGTGGAACGATACGACACTCACACCAGGGTTACGGTAATACTACCTATATGTACACAACTACCTCAATTACCCCTGCACATCGACTCATACCCTAAACTGTTTTCAAGTTTATAAACATAGAGATGGACTGTAAAATAGAGGCAGCCAAAGTCTGAATACAGTGAGGGTGAAAGACAGTAAACAAATAGACCTGTTGGGGAATACCTGGCGAGTTAGCTGGCTGGCTAGCTAGCATCGCTATAGACTTAGCTGGCTAGCTAGCCTCGCTATAGCCTTAGCTGGCTAGCTAGCCTCGCTATAGACTTAGCTGGCTGGCTAGCCTCGCTATAGACTTAGCTGGCTGGCTAGCTAGCCTCGCTATAGACTTAGCTGGCTGGCTAGCCAGCCTCGCTATAGACTTAGCTGGCTAGCTAGCCTCGCCGCTATAGAGTTAGCTGGCTGGCTAGCTAGCCTCGCTATAGAGTTAGCTGGCTAGCTAGCCTCGCCGCTATAGAGTTAGCTGGCTGGCTAGCTAGCCTCGCTATAGAGTTAGCTGGCTGGCTAGCTAGCCTCGCTATAGACTTAGCCGGCTGGCTAGCTAGCCTCGCTATAGACTTAGCTGGCTAGCTAGCCTCGCCGCTATAGACTTAGATTTGTTTAAGAGACACGACGCTCAATCTGAACATTAACAAGCGCTGCTTGCGGTATAGTTTTGGAAGCATAAGGACTTTATTTTTCATGTCAGCAAGAAAATAAAAGTCCAAAACGTAAAAAAGGTTAAATTACTACACACCGTTTATAGGGTTAGGGTCCCCACACGGCCACAACTCCATGTTACAGCGCTACAATGTGTTTATTTTATTTTTTTCTCCTCATTTTGTCCGTCATAGTTGAAGTGTACCTATGATGAAAATTACAGGCCTCTCTCATCTTTTTAAGTGGGAGAACTTGCACAATTGGTGGCTGACTAAATACTTTTTTTGCCCCACTGTATACCCTGGCATTATGGAGACAGACCACCAGATATATCCTGGCATTATGGAGACAGACCACCAGATATATCCTGGCATTATGGAGACAGACCACCAGATATACCCTGGTATTAGATAGAGAGAGTACTGGACACACAGGTTAGCATTAGAACTCTTCTTTAGATAAAGAGAGTATTGGACACACAGGTCAATTAATCGCTAAGGGATGGGTTACCGACCGACCGACCCACGCACCCACTCACTCACTCAATCAATCACTCACTCACTCCAGCTGTAGACTTACGTGGGAGGGAGAAGCCTTGAAGAAGGACAGCAGTAGTTTCCAGGCCAGCAGGTAGGCGAGGATACAGGAGTATTCCACAGAGAGAGGTTGAACCACTGCAAACTCCCCTACACACACTCCAACCATGATGCTCTCACACAACTCCTCGCACGTAGACAGGAGGGTCATCAGAGCTGCCGGGGGAGACCTACACACACACACACACACACACACGGAAAGCACAGAGTTAAATATACACACACAAACACACATCGTTAGAAAAAACAGACACAAAGATATTTTAGCAAATAACTCCCAACTAAGGTCTGTTCTTTGGTCAGAGGCAAAGCCTAGGGAAACAGCCCTTATGAGGGATTAATCACATGATAATTCCCGGATTTAAGCCTGGCATTTAGTAATACCAGTACCAAACTAAATGCTGGGCTTATATTAACCCCCGCTGTACCAAACTAAATGCTGGGTTTATATTAACCCCCGCTGTACCAAACTAAATGCTGGGTTTATATTAACCCCCGCTGTACCAAACTAAATGCTTATATTAACCCCCGCTGTACCAAACTAAATAGTAGGCTTATATTAACCCCCGCTGTACCAAACTAAATAGTAGGCTTATATTAACCCCCGCTGTACCAAACTAAATGCTTATATTAACCCCCGCTGTACCAAACTAAATGCTTATATTAACCCCTGCTGTACCAAACTAAATGCTTATATTAACCCCCGCTGTACCAAACTAAATGCTGGGTTTATATTAACCCCCGCTGTACCAAACTAAATGCTGAGTTTATATTAACCCCCGCTGTACCAAACTAAATGCTAGGTTTATATTAACCCCCGCTGTACCAAACTAAATGCTGGGTTTATATTAACCCCCGCTGTACCAAACTAAATGCTTATATTAACCCCCGCTGTACCAAACTAAATGCTGGGTTTATATTAACCCCCGCTGTACCAAACTAAATGCTAGGTTTATATTAACCCCCGCTGTACCAAACTAAATGCTAGGTTTATATTAACCCCCGCTGTACCAAACTAAATGCTTATATTAACCCCCGCTGTACCAAACTAAATGCTTATATTAACCCCCGCTGTACCAAACTAAATGCTTATATTAACCCCCGCTGTACCAAACTAAATGCTTATATTAACCCCTGCTGTACCAAACTAAATGCTGGGTTTATATTAACCCCCGCTGTACCAAACTAAATGCTAGGTTTATATTAACCCCCGCTGTACCAAACTAAATGCTAGGTTTATATTAACCCCCGCTGTACCAAACTAAATGCTTATATTAACCCCCGCTGTACCAAACTAAATGCTTATATTAACCCCCGCTGTACCAAACTAAATGCTTATATTAACCCCCGCTGTACCAAACTAAATGCTTATATTAACCCCCGCTGTACCAAACTAAATGCTGGGTTTATATTAACCCCCGCTGTACCAAACTAAATGCTTATATTAACCCCCGCTGTACCAAACTAAATGCTTATATTAACCCCCGCTGTACCAAACTAAATGCTTATATTAACCCCCGCTGTACCAAACTAAATGCTTATATTAACCCCCGCTGTACCAAACTAAATGCTAGGCTTATATTAACCCCCGCTGTACCAAACTAAATGCTGGGTTTATATTAACCCCCGCTGTACCAAACTAAATGCTTATGTTAACCCCCGCTGTACCAAACTAAATGCTGGGTTTATATTAACCCCCGCTGTACCAAACTAAATGCTTATATTAACCCTCGCTGTACCAAACTAAATGCTGGGCTTATATTAACCCCCGCTGTACCAAACTAAATGCTTATATTAACCCCCGCTGTACCAAACTAAATGCTGGGTTTATATTAACCCCCGCTGTACCAAACTAAATGCTGGGTTTATATTAACCCCCGCTGTACCAAACTAAATGCTTATATTAACCCTCGCTGTACCAAACTAAATGCTAGGCTTATATTAACCCCCGCTGTACCAAACTAAATGCTTATATTAACCCCCGCTGTACCAAACTAAATGCTGGGCTTATATTAACCCCCGCTGTACCAAACTAAATGCTGGGTTTATATTAACCCCCGCTGTACCAAACTAAATGCTTATATTAACCCTCGCTGTACCAAACTAAATGCTGGGCTTATATTAACCCCCGCTGTACCAAACTAAATGCTTATATTAACCCCCGCTGTACCAAACTAAATGCTGGGTTTTTATTAACCCCCGCTGTACCAAACTAAATGCTTATATTAACCCCCGCTGTACCAAACTAAATGCTTATATTAACCCCCGCTGTACCAAACTAAATGCTTATATTAACCCCCGCTGTACCAAACTAAATGCTGGGTTTATATTAACCCCCGCTGTACCAACCTAAATGCTAGGTTTATATTAACCCCCGCTGTACCAACCTAAATGCTAGGCTTATATTAACCCCCGCTGTACCAAACTAAATGCTTATATTAACCCCCGCTGTACCAAACTAAATGCTAGGCTTATATTAACCCCCGCTGTACCAAACTAAATACTGGGCTTATATTAACCCCCGCTGTACCAAACTAAATGCTAGGTTTATATTAACCCCCGCTGTACCAAACTAAATGCTGGGTTTATATTAACCCCCGCTGTACCAAACTAAATGCTAGGTTTATATTAACCCCCGCTGTACCAAACTAAATGCTGGGTTTATATTAACCCCCGCTGTACCAAACTAAATGCTAGGCTTATATTAACCCCCGCTGTACCAAACTAAATGCTAGGTTTATATTAACCCCCGCTGTACCAAACTAAATGCTGGGTTTATATTAACCCCCGCTGTACCAAACTAAATGCTGGGTTTATATTAACCCCCGCTGTACCAAACTAAATGCTGGGCTTATATTAACCCCCGCTGTACCAAACTAAATGCTTATATTAACCCCCGCTGTACCAAACTAAATGCTGGGTTTATATTAACCCCCGCTGTACCAAACTAAATGCTGGGTTTATATTAACCCCCGCTGTACCAAACTAAATGCTAGGCTTATATTAACCCCCGCTGTACCAAACTAAATGCTGGGTTTATATTAACCCCCACTGTACCAAACTAAATGCTGGGCTTATATTAACCCCCGCTGTACCAAACTAAATGCTTATATTAACCCCCGCTGTACCAAACTAAATGCTTATATTAACCCCCGCTATACCAAACTAAATGCTAGGCTTATATTAACCCTCGCTGTACCAAACTAAATGCTGGGCTTATATTAACCCCCGCTGTACCAAACTAAATGCTTATATTAACCCCCGCTGTACCAAACTAAATGCTTATATTAACCCCCGCTGTACCAAACTAAATGCTAGGCTTATATTAACCCCCGCTGTACCAAACTAAATGCTAGGCTTATATTAACCCCGCTGTACCAAACTAAATGCTGGGCTTATATTAACCCCCGCTGTACCAAACTAAATACTAGGCTTATATTAACCCCCGCTGTACCAAACTAAATACTAGGCTTATATTAACCCCCGCTGTACCAAACTAAATGCTTATATTAACCCCCGCTGTACCAAACTAAATGCTAGGCTTATATTAACCCCCGCTGTACCAAACTAAATGCTAGGCTTATATTAACCCCCGCTGTACCAAACTAAATGCTGGGCTTATATTAACCCCCGCTGTACCAAACTAAATGCTGGGCTTATATTAACCCCCGCTGTACCAAACTAAATGCTGGGCTTATATTAACCCCCGCTGTACCAAACTAAATGCTGGGTTTATATTAACCCCCGCTGTACCAAACTAAATGCTGGGCTTATATTAACCCCCGCTGTACCAAACTAAATGCTTATATTAACCCCCGCTGTACCAAACTAAATGCTGGGTTTATATTAACCCCCGCTGTACCAAACTAAATGCTGGGTTTATATTAACCCCCGCTGTACCAAACTAAATGCTAGGCTTATATTAACCCCCGCTGTACCAAACTAAATGCTGGGTTTATATTAACCCCCACTGTACCAAACTAAATGCTGGGCTTATATTAACCCCCGCTGTACCAAACTAAATGCTTATATTAACCCCCGCTGTACCAAACTAAATGCTTATATTAACCCCCGCTATACCAAACTAAATGCTAGGCTTATATTAACCCTCGCTGTACCAAACTAAATGCTGGGCTTATATTAACCCCCGCTGTACCAAACTAAATGCTTATATTAACCCCCGCTGTACCAAACTAAATGCTTATATTAACCCCCGCTGTACCAAACTAAATGCTAGGCTTATATTAACCCCCGCTGTACCAAACTAAATGCTAGGCTTATATTAACCCCGCTGTACCAAACTAAATGCTGGGCTTATATTAACCCCCGCTGTACCAAACTAAATACTAGGCTTATATTAACCCCCGCTGTACCAAACTAAATGCTTATATTAACCCCCGCTGTACCAAACTAAATGCTAGGCTTATATTAACCCCCGCTGTACCAAACTAAATGCTAGGCTTATATTAACCCCCGCTGTACCAAACTAAATGCTGGGCTTATATTAACCCCCGCTGTACCAAACTAAATGCTGGGCTTATATTAACCCCCGCTGTACCAAACTAAATGCTGGGCTTATATTAACCCCCGCTGTACCAAACTAAATGCTAGGTTTATATTAACCCCCGCTGTACCAAACTAAATGCTGGGCTTATATTAACCCCCGCTGTACCAAACTAAATGCTGGGTTTACATTAACCCATAATGTCAAGCTTTTTTTTTTCTGGGCGAGTTTGTGAATGTCTGGCTCGGACAGAGGATTGACATTTGAAATGGAGTTAGGAAATCATGGCATTTTGCGTTAATTATCGTGAATAACTATCTAGCAACCAATCAGAATTCAAGATCCAAACTCACCGTTTTATAAACAGACATACTGTATACACACACCGATACAGATATACACACACACGCATCATGAAAACACACATTTTAGGAACACACATCGCCTTCAGAAAGTATTTACACCCCTCGACTTTTTCCACATTTTGTTGTGAAACAGCCTGAATTTAAAATGTAATGAATAAAATTTAGTCGTTCTGCCCCCCTGAACAAGGCAGGCTGACTTGCCTAGTTATATTAAAGGTTAAATTAAAAAAATTGTAAAATAGTGTAGTTTGTCAACTGGAGACACACACACAAGTATTTATTATTTGAAGGATTCTTTCTGGCTGACGGAGAAAAGACAAGGGCATATCAGCGTATATGTTTAGAAAAAAACATTTAGAAAGCGATGATTATTGACGTTTATAAATATTAGAACTCGGCATCGGAATTGTAGTTTACCCGGAGACGAACGCGGGTGACGTTTCAGCAACGGCTGAAACCGCGACATACGGAGAAGGGCTTTCGAGAGCTACCATCTAGTATTCTCCGAACAAATGTGCAATTCGAGAAGAAGTAGAGGAAGCATAGTCTTCGTTAGATGGGAGGCACCCATAGCTGTATGGGATCGGTGCAAAACTGGTACAGTCAGTTAATATTTTTTTATTTGAAGGACTCTTTCTCGCTGATGAAAAGGTTAGAAACCTGTATCGTTAGTGATGATAATTGAAGTTTATAAAATGTTAAAGCGTCGAGATTGCAGTTCACATGAGGTAGTCGTGGGCGAAGCTAAAACACCGGAAAACTGTAGGGAGAAGGCAGAATACCACCTAGAGTTTTGACAGTTAGCACATCAACATCATCCAACATCATTTACAAACCAAGCATGTGTGTTTTAATTAATGAGTCTGCCAGATCAGAGGCAGTAGGGAACTTATTTTGATAACCGCGTAAATTGGACCGTTTTCCTGTCCTGCTAAGCATAAAAGTACTTTTGGGTGTCAGAGAAGAAATATGGTCTTCAAAAGTACAATATTTTTATTAGGAATGTAGTAAAGTAAAAAATAAAAAGTTGTCAAAAAGTTAAAATTGTAAAATAAATAATAATAATTGCAATAGTAAAGTTCAATATCCCCCAAAAAACTACTTAAGTAGTACTTTAAAAATATTTTTACTTAAGTACTTTACACCACTGGTTGCCGAAGAGGAAGGAAACCGCTCAGGGATTTCACCATGAGGCCAATGGTGACTTTAAAACTGCTACAGAGTTTAATGGCTGTTACAGGAGGAAACTGAGGATGGATCAACAACACTGTAGTTACTCCACAATACTAATCTAAATGACGGAGTAAAAAGAAGGAAACCTGTACAGAATAAACATATTCCAAAACATGCCTCCTGTTTGCAACAAGGCACTAAAGTAATTCTGCCAAAAAAAAATGTGGCAAAGCAATTAACTTTTTGTCCTGAATACCAAGTGTTAAAAAAAACATTACTGAGTACTACTCTCTATATTTTCAAGCATAATGGTGGCTGGCATATAGTTAAGGAACTGGGGAGTTTTTCAGGATAAAAAATAAACAGAATGGGGCTAAATCAGCACAAAATCCTAGAAGAAAACCTGGTTCAGTCTGCTCTCCACCAGACGAATGGGAGACGAATTCACCTTTCAGCAGAACAATAACCTACAACACAAGGCCAATTCTACACTGGAGTTGCTTACCAAGAAGACACTGAATGTTCCCGAGTTCCAGTTTGGACTGAAATCTACATGAAAATGGTTGCCTAGCAACGATCAACAACCAATTGTGACAGAGCTTGAAGAATTTTCTAAAGAATAAATGGGTAAAAGTTGCCCAATCCAGGTGTGGAAAAGCTCTCAGCCAGAAAGACTCACAGCTATTGCCTCAGGGGTGTGAATACTTATGTAAATGAGATATCTGTATTTAATTTTCAATAAATTCACACATTTAAAAAAAAAAAAAAAATTAATCAGTGTCAGTAAGGGGGATTTTTTTTTTTTATCCTTATCAATCTATACACAATACCCAATAATAACAAAACCAAAACAGGTTTTTAGATATTTTAGCATTTAAAAAAAACGGAAATACTTTACATCAGTATTGAGATCCTTTGCTATGAGACTCTAAATTGAGCTCAGGTACATCCTGTTTCCATTGATCATCCTTGAGATGTTCCTACAACTTGATTGGAGTTCATCTGTGGTTAATTCAATTGATTGGACATGAAAAGGCAAGGCACACAACTGTCTATATGAGGTCCCACAGTTGACAGTGCATGTTAGAGCAAAAACCAAGCCATGAGGTCGAAGGAATTGTCTGTAAAGCTCTGAGACAGGATTGTGTCGAGGCACAGATCTGGGGAAGGGTACCAAAACATTTCTGCAGCATTGAAGATCCCCAAGAACACAGTGGCCTCCATCATCCATCACATGGAAGAAGTTTGGAACCACCAAGACTCTTCCTAGAACTGGCCGCCTGGTCAAACTGAGCAATCGGGGGAGAAGGGTCTTGGTCAGGGAGGTGACCAGAACTCAATGGCCACTTCGACAGAGCTCTAGTTCCTATGTGGAGATGGGAGAACCTTCCAGAAGGACAACCATCTCAGCAGCACTCCACCAATCAGGCCTTTATGGTAGAGTGGCCAGACAGAAGCCACTCCTCTGTAAAAGGCACATGCCCCTGCTTGGAGTTTCCCAAAAGGTAACCAAAAGACTCTCAGACCATGAGAAACAATATTCTCTGGTCTGATGAAACCAAGATTGAACTCTTTGCCCTGAATGCCAAGCGTCATGTCTGGAGGAAACCTGGCACCATCACTATGGTGAAGCATGGTGGTGGCAGCATCATGCTGTGGGGATGTTTTTCAGTGGCAGGAACTGGGAAACTTGTCAGGATTGAGGGAAAGATGAACAGAGTATAGTACAGAGAGATCCTTGATTTAAAAAAAATGCTCCACAGCGCTCAGGATCTCAGACTGGGGCGAAGGTTAATCTAAAAACCTGTTTTTGCCTTGTCATTGTGGGGTATTGTGATGTCATTATGGGGTATTGTGATGTCATTATGGGGTATTGTGATGTCATTATGAGATTTTGTGTAGATTGATGAAGGGGGGGGGGGGGGGTAAAACGATTTAATCAATTTTATTTAGGTTGTAACGTAACGAAATGTGGAAAAAGTTAAAGGGTCTGAATGCTTTCCGAGTGCCACTGTAGATAAGCTAGTCTATTAGCCATATTATGACCATTGCCCTAGCTAGTTTGAATAGCACTAGCCACGTTATGACTGATGGCTGGAGGCGGCAAACAATGTGCCCATGGCCTGCTGCCATTTACAATCTGATAGCAATATTTCTGGGACCAAAAAAATAAATGTATTGGTGAATTATATTAATAATGCATTGAACTGCATCCGTCTATTCTGACAACAATGCCTTACTGTACGTCATGGAAGGTAGAATCAAAAATAATCTATTTAAAAAAAAAAAATGTAAACCTCTTATAAAGGTGGTTTTGTAGCATAACCTGGTAATTTGATATTTTGGGCTGATATTATGATCGTCTGTAAAAGTAGTTAAAACGCTGTGATTTCCACTTTAACTAACAGATGGACATTCCATAGAGAAACACACCCACTCGGGGCTGTTACACTCACAGACACGGTTCCTCTCCATCGTCCTCTGGTTTGGTGTCGTCTCCCTCTCCATCACACTCTGGGAGAGTAGGCATTACCCTGGGACAGAGACAGACAGACAGACGGACAGGTCATGCTCCTTGACACTGAATCAACAAGTGAACTCAGGAGGCTTGTCGTATGGGTAGGCAGTCACGTACCATAAAAGAGTTGTCAACAAGTTCGAACAAACATGTTCCGTGGCAGTGAACACACAGACAGACATTTGTAATACATTGATTTGAGTTATAGATCCTGTATGTGGTAGACGGTGTGTGGTAGACGGTGTGTTATATATCCTGTATGTGGTAGACAGTGTGTGGTAGATAGTGTGTTATATATCCTGTATGTGGTAGACAGTGAGTTATATCTCCTACTTGTCTAGAATGTGGTAGACAGTGTGTTCTAATCTTACTTGTCTAGAATGTGGTAGACAGTGTGTTCGAATCTTACTTGTCTAGAATGTGGTGGACAGCGTGTGGTAGACAGCGTGTGGTGGACAGCGTGTGGTGGACAGCGTGTGGTGGACAGCGTGTGGTGGACAGCGTGTGGTAGACACCGTGTGGTAGACACCGTGTGGTAGACACCGTGTGGTAGACACCGTTTTATATATGGTACTTGTCTAGTATGTGGTAGACAGTGTTTAATATATCGTATTTGTCTAGAATGTGGTAGACGGTGCATTCTAATCTTACTTGTCTACCCTGTGATTGACAGTGGGTTATAATCTTACTTGTCTAGAATGTGGTGGACAGTGTGTTCTAATCTTACTTGTCTAGAATGTGGTAGACAGTGTGTTCTAATCTTACTTGTCTAGTATGTGGTAGACAGTGTGTTCTAATCTTACTTGTCTAGAATGTGGTAGACAGTGTGTTCTAATCTTACTTGTCTAGTATGTGGTAGACAGTGAGTTATATATCCTACTTGTCTAGAATGTAGTAGACAGTGAGTTCTAATCTTACTTGTCTAGTATGTGGTAGACAGTGAGTTCTAATCTTACTTGTCTAGAATGTGGTAGACAATGAGTTCTAATCTTACTTGTCTAGAATGTGGTAGACAGTGAGTTCTAATCTTACTTGTCTAGAATGTGGTAGACAGTGAGTTCTAATCTTACTTGTCTAGAATGTGGTAGACAGTGAGTTCTAATCTTACTTGTCTAGAATGTGGTAGACAAAGGGTTCTAATCTTACTTGTCTAGAATGTGGTAGACAGTGAGTTCTAATCTTACTTGTCTAGAATGTGGTAGACAGTGAGTTCTAATCTTACTTGTCTAGAATGTGGTAGACAAAGGGTTCTAATCTTACTTGTCTAGAATGTGGTAGACAGTGAGTTCTAATCTTACTTGTCTAGAATGTGGTAGACAAAGGGTTCTAATCTTACTTGTCTAGAATGTGGTAGACAGTGTGTTCTAATCTTACTTGTCTAGAATGTGGTAGACAGTGCGTTCTAATCTTACTTGTCTAGTATGTGGTAGACAGTGAGTTGCAGAGGTCTGGCTTTGAACAGCAGCAAAGGAGTTAGTGTGTTGAGTAGGGTCTGCAGTGCCTCAGGTAGGCTTGTCTTCTGGTCTGCCACGAACCGCGCTGGCAAGGAATTATGGGTAAGCTGCTGCAGCGGGACGTAGGTCAGAGCCATGCCCACAGACCGCAGGACAGCCAATGGGAACAGTGGATCGTCTGGCTCCTTGAAGGCCTCTACGGAAGGGGAGAAAGGACAACAAGGGTTTAAAATGAGACAAGAAAATGTATTGTCGGAAATCTCACCTTGAGGGTTACTATGGGATTAGTATGAATGTGATACTGCTTCATAATGGCAGTCTAACCCCCCCTCACCACCACATTCACGCCCTGACCCCGCCCACCACCACATTCACGCCCTGACCCCACCCACCACCACATTCACGTCCTGACCCCACCTCACCACCACAAACACACCCTGACCCCCCCACCACAAACACACCCTGACCCCCCCACTGACACACCCTGACCCCCCCACCACATACACACCCTGACACCCCCCACCACATACACACCCTGACACCCCCCACCACCTGACCCCCCCCCCCCCCCCCCCCCACACACACCACAAACACACCCTGACCCCCCCCCACTCCCATCCCTACCAGTGATCTTGCCAGGCAGTGGCAGCATCAGGCTGTATATCCCCTCTATGAAGAAGTCGTTCCACTCTGCGGTCAGCTCTGAGGGCAGTAGGTCATCCACACCAGGCGGGGGCGCTGTGAAGAACTGGTTCAGCTGCACGATCAGCTCACAGGTCTCACACACCAACAACTGCACCCAGGGGTTCCACAGACAACCCACGTTATCGCTAGTCGTCTGGAGGGAGGGCGAGAGGGAGGGAGGGGCTGTAAAATGAACCTTGGTCTGGGACCTTGGTGCGATGCTCACATCCACTATAAGGACATGGTACTTGCCTACGGATCAGGAAGAGGAACTGCCCGTCCCTATCTTCAGGCTATGCTCAAACCCTACACCCCAACCTGAGCACTCTGTACTGCCAACTCCGCTCTCTTGGCCCTCCCACCCTTAAGGGATGAATGTTGAATGTACTGACTATGACTGGTCCACCTAGCTATCTGAAGATGAATGTACTGACTATGACTGGTCCACCTAGCTATCTGAAGATGAATGTACTGACTATGACTGGTCCACCTAGCTATCTGAAGATGAATGTCCTGAATATGACTGGTCCACCGAGCGATCTGAAGATGAATGTCCTGACTATGACTGGTCCACCTAGCTATCTGGAGATGAATGTCCTGACTATGACTGGTCCACCTAGCTATCTGAAGATGAATGTCCTGACTATGACTGGTCCACCTAGCTATCTGAAGATGAATGTACTGACTATGACTGGTCCACCTAGCTATCTGAAGATGAATGTCCTGACTATGACTGGTCCACCTAGCTATCTGAAGATGAATGTACTGACTATGACTGATCCACCTAGCTATCTGAAGATGAATGCGCTGACTGTAAGTCAATCTGGATACGAGCGTCTGATAAATTATGAGAATGGGTATATGTAGAGCCAGGACCTATTTGCTTGTCATGGTCACATGGTCTGGGCAGCCATTTTACCTCTAGCCAGGCCAGCATGGAGCAGAGCAGGAAGTCCCACTGGCTGCCCCCGAGGATTGTGGGAAAATGAGTCACCAACCGGGACAGGAAACGCATCATCTCCACGCTGAGAGACAGCTGGGACGCGGTCGTCTTGGACAGGTCACTGGAACACAGAGGGTAAAGGGGTTGGAGAAATGGAGAAATGGAGACAGAGAGGGAAGAGCACAACATGACAGAGAGTATGCAAAACAAACAGAGACCGACAGCTCGAGAGACGAGCCAACCATACAATGACGAGCCAGGCAGACAGATCCAGCCAGCCAGACAGAGACAGACAGATGTACAGAAAGACATAAACAATAAATAAATAGCTATCTCGCTAAATTTGGTGCAATGAGATGTTGTACCCTGGTCCCTAACAAAAACATAAATACAATTTTAAAAAACTGACAGAGCGACAGACAAACAGGCAGAAAGACAGACCAAGCCAGACAGATTCAGCTAGCTAGCCAGCTAGACAGATTCAGCTAGCTAGCCAGCCAGACAGATTCAGCTAGCTAGACAGCCAGACAGATTCAGCTAGCTAGCCAGCCAGACAGATTCAGCTAGCTAGACAGCCAGACAGATTCAGCTAGCTAGCCAGCCAGACAGATTCAGCTAGCTAGCCAGCCAGACAGATTCAGCTAGCTAGACAGCCAGACAGATTCAGTTAGATAGCCAGCCAGACAGATTCAGCTAGCTAGCCAGCCAGACAGATTCAGCTAGCCAGATTCAGCTAGCCAGCCAGACAGACAGATAAGGTCCCTCCTACCTGCTGAATAGGAACCAGTCTTCTTTGCTGTTTCTCCATTCCATCATGGTGGCCAGTACAGCTATTAGCAGCTCCTCCTGCACTGGCGTGGAGGCCTTGAGACAGCACAACAGCACCGACACACACCCACAAACACCTAGAGGACCACAGAGATTACACACACCCTCACTTTGATATCGTGCTTGTGTATTCATTCCCATATCTACTAAAATAAATAGAACATCATGTTTTGACATGATGACTCCTTGCTGTCCCCAGTCCACCTGACTGTGCTGCTGCTCCAGTTTCAACTGTTCTGCCTTATTATTATTCGACCATGCTGGTCATTTATGAACATTTGAACATCTTGGCCATGTTCTGTTATAATCTCCACCCGGCACAGCCAGAAGAGGACTGGCCATCCCACATATGCTCACTCTAATTCTCTCTTTCTTTCTCTCTCTCGGAGGACCTGAGCCCTAGGACCATGCCCCAGGAATACCTGACATGATGACTCCTTGCTGTCCCCAGTCCACCTGGCCGTGCTGCTGCTCCAGTTTCAACTGTTCTGCCTTATTATTATTCGACCATGCTGGTCATTTATGAACATTTGAACATCTTGGCCATGTTCTGTTGTAGTCTCCACCCGGCACAGCCAGAAGAGGACTGGCCATCCCACATAGCCTGGTTCCTCTCTAGGTTTCTTCCTAGGTTTTGGCCTTTCTAGGGAGTTTTTCATAGCCACCGTGCTTCTACACCTGCATTGCTTGCTGTTTGGGGTTTTAGGCTGGGTTTCTGTACAGCACTTTGAGATATCAGCTGATGTACGAAGGGCTATATAAATAAATTTGATTTGATTTGATTTGATGTTTTGGTCATGAATGAAAAAAAGCACCCGGCTAACTAGCTGGCTACAGTAGGTTCAGGCATTTCACAATGGCCTGTAATCACTAGTTATTACTGCTAAACAAAATGCCTTTTCAGGGAGAATCATGTTGTTTGGTTTACTGTTTGAACAGTCCCTGAGATTATATTTGGTTATCAATGCAAAATAGACTATGTTTTGTTGTGGCGGCAGGGTAGCCTAGTGGTTAGAGCGTTGGACTAGTAACCGGAAGTTCAAACCCCCGAGCTGACAAGGTACAAATCTGTCGTTCTGCCCCCTGAACAAGGCAGTTAACCCCACTGTTCCTAGACCAGTTAACCCACTGTTCCTAGACCAGTTAACCCACTGTTCCTAGACCAGTTAACCCACTGTTCCTAGGCCGTCATTGAAAATAAGAATTTGTTCTTAACTGACTTGCCTGGTTAAATAAAGGTAAAAAAATATAAAAATTGTCACATACACCAGACATGTGCAGTGAAATGTCTTCAATAGAGAGAGAAAGCATGCCAACCTACAGGCTTGACACCAATGCATTTTAACTACACCGTGTCATGGCCAGTAGAAATTATTTTCTGGCCAGTGAGAGAAAGAAAGTTAACAGACACTGGAGTGTCTGTGTGTGACAGTGTGTGTTCTTACTGTGGTCCTCTTGCCAGTTGAGTATGCCAGCGGTAGCCAGGGAAATGAGACGTTCTCTCTCCTCTGTGGTCAGATAGGGACACAGCACCTGTAGAGTACTGAGCCTGCTCTCTGACAGGGGGAACAGACTGACACACACACACACACACACACACACACAGACATTAGAACCATTCTTAGTGCTCTCTGCAAACCTGACTGTTTCCTTGAATGAAAGGAGAACAGGCCTGTTCCAAACCTAGCGTTCTAAACCTAGTGTTCCCAAACCTAGTGTTCCAAACCCAGTGTTCCAAACCTAGTGTTCCAAACCTAGCGTTCCAAACCTAGCGTTCCAAACCCTGTGTTCCAAACCTAGCGTTCCAAACCTAGCGTTCCAAACCTAGCGTTCCAAACCTAGCGTTCCAAACCTAGCGTTCCAAACCCTGTGTTCCAAACCCTGTTTTCCAAACCCTGTGTTCCAAACCTAGCATTCCAAACCTAGTGTTCCAAACCCTGTGTTCCAAACCTAGCGTTCCAAACCGTGTGTTCCAAACCGTGTGTTCCAAACCTAGTGTTCCAAACCTAGTGTTCCATCAAGTGTTTGAAAGAAAATGACTGACAGCTGGCATATCACATAGTTTATCAATTATGAAACCTAACATTGAATAAAGTAGACATATCTCATCTCACTCATCAGGGTTAAAGTAGTACTGATATCTGACCTGTCAGGGTTAAAGTAGTACTGATATCTGACCTGTCAGGGTTAAAGTAGTACTGATATCTGACCTGTCAGGGTTAAAGTAGTACTGATATCTGATATCTGACCTGTCAGGGTTAAAGTAGTACTGATATCTGACCTGTCAGGGTTAAAGTGGTACTGATATCTGACCTGTCAGGGTTAAAGTGGTACTGATATCTGATATCTGACCTGTCAGGGTTAAAGTAGTACTGATATCTGACCTGTCAGGGTTAAAGTAGTACTGATATCTGACCTGTCAGGGTTAAAGTAGTACTGATATCTGACCTGTCAGGGTTAAAGTGGTACTGATCTCTGATATCTGACCTGTCAGGGTTAAAGTAGTACTGATATCTGACCTGTCAGGGTTAAAGTGGTACTGATCTCTGACCTGTCAGGGTTAAAGTGGTACTGATATCTGACCTGTCAGGGTTAAAGTAGTACTGATATCTGATATCTGACCTGTTAGGGTTAAAGTAGTACTGATATCTGACCTGTCAGGGTTAAAGTAGTAATGATATCTGATATCTGACCTGTCAGGGTTAAAGTGGTACTGATATCTGACCTGTCAGGGTTAAAGTGGTACTGATATCTGACCTGTCAGGGTTAAAGTAGTACTGATATCTGATATCTGACCTGTCAGGGTTAAAGTGGTGCCGATATCTGACCTGTCAGGGTTAAAGTAGTACTGATATCTGACCTGTCAGGGCTAAAGTAGTACTGATATCTGACCTGTCAGGGTTAAAGTAGTACTGATATCTGATATCTTACCTGTCAGGGTTAAAGTGGTACTGGTATCTGATATCCGACCTGTCAGGGTTAAAGTGGTACTGATATCTGACCTGTCCAGGTTAAAGTAGTACTGATATCTGATATCTGACCTGTCAGGGTTAAAGTAGTACTGATCTCTGACCTGTCAGGGTTAAAGTAGTACTGATCTCTGACCTGTCAGGGTTAAAGTAGTACTGATATCTGATATCTGACCTGTCAGGGTTAAAGTAGTACTGATCTCTGACCTGTCAGGGTTAAAGTAGTACTGATATCTGATATCTGACCTGTCAGGGTTAAAGTAGTACTGATATCTGATATCTGACCTGTCAGGGTTAAAGTAGTACTGATATCTGATATCTGACCTGTCAGGGTTAAAGTGGTACTGATATCTGACCTGTCAGGGTTAAAGTTGTACTGATATCTGACCTGTCAGGGTTAAAGTAGTACTGATATCTGATATCTGACCTGTCAGGGTTAAAGTAGTACTGATATCTGACCTGTCAGGGTTAAAGTAATAAAGATATCTGATATCTTACCTGTCAGGGTTACAGTGGTACTGATATCTGACCTGTCAGGGTTAAAGTAGTACTGATATCTGATATCTTACCTGTCAGGGCTGCCACAGAGTGTGTTGATGGTGCCAGCCGTTTCAGCCAAGTGGTTGGTGTGTATGTAGTTCTGTAGAGTCAGAGACCACAGTCCCCCCTCCTCTAGTGATCTGAGGTGACAGGTACAATAAGGACAAAGGTTTAGACAGAGACCATCAGTCCTGTTATTTCAATAGAACATCTGTAGAGTCAGAGACCATCAGTCCTGTTATTTCAATAGAACAAACATCTGTAGAGTCAGAGACCATCAGTCCTGTTATTTCAACAGAACATCTGTAGAGTCAGAGACCATCAGTCCTGTTATTTCAACAGAACATCTGTAGAGTCAGAGACCATCAGTCCTGTTATTTCAATAGAACAAACATCTGTAGAGTCAGAGACCATCAGTCCTGTTATTTCAACAGAACATCTGTAGAGTCAGAGACCATCAGTCCTGTTATTTCAATAGAACATCTGTAGAGTCAGAGACCATCAGTCCTGTTATTTCAATAGAACAAACATCTGTAGAGTCAGAGACCATCAGTCCTGTTATTTCAACAGAACATCTGTAGAGTCAGAGACCATCAGTCCTGTTATTTCAACAGAACATCTGTAGAGTCAGAGACCATCAGTCCTGTTATTTCAATAGAACAAACATCTGTAGAGTCAGAGACCATCAGTCCTGTTATTTCAACAGAACATCTGTAGAGTCAGAGACCATCAGTCCTGTTATTTCAATAGAACATCTGTAGAGTCAGAGACCATCAGTCCTGTTATTTCAATAGAACATCTGTAGAGTCAGAGACCATCAGTCCTGTTATTTCAATAGAACAAACATCTGTAGAGTCAGAGACCATCAGTCCTGTTATTTCAACAGAACATCTGTAGAGTCAGAGACCATCAGTCCTGTTATTTCAATAGAACATCTGTAGAGTCAGAGACCATCAGTCCTGTTATTTCAATAGAACATCTGTAGAGTCAGAGACCATCAGTCCTGTTATTTCAACAGAACAAACATCTGTAGTTCTGTAGAGTCATTAAATGATACAGATCTTATTACCATTTACATTTTTAAACATCTTTCACACATTCCGAAACTCACGTAAAAAAAACTGTAGAATGAATGAGCCTTAAGCCGCACCCCTACTAATATCACCAGGTGTAGAATGAATGAGCCTTAAGCCACACCCCTACTAATATCACCAGGTGTAGAATGAATGAATGAGCCTTAAGCCGCACCCCTACTAATATCACCAGGTGTAGAATGAATGAGCCTTAAGCCGCACCCCTACTAATATCACCAGGTGTAGAATGAATGAATGAGCCTTAAGCTGCACCCCTACTAATATCACCAGGTGTAGAATGAATGAGCCTTAAGCCGCACCCCTACTAATATCACCAGGTGTAGAATGAATGAATGAGCCTTAAGCTGCACCCCTACTAATATCACCAGGTGTAGAATGAATGAGCCTTAAGCCGCACCCCTACTAATATCACCAGGTGTAGAATGAATGAATGAGCCTTAAGCTGCACCCCTACTAATATCACCAGGTGTAGAATGAATGAGCCTTAAGCCGCACCCCTACTAATATCACCAGGTGTAGAATGAATGAGCCTTAAGCCGCACCCCTACTAATATCACCAGGTGTAGAATGAATGAGCCTTAAGCCGCACCCCTACTAATATCACCAGGTGACGGGATTTGGGGAAGAAAATCGGTGAGCAAGTTGGTAAATCTTCATGTATTTTAAGATTATCAAGAAATATGTCAAATATGGTTTTGGGACTAAAATACTGTATATGTTCGCTGGTGTGTACATCTGTCCAAATGAAAGACCGCCAGCCATATGTTAGCTATGGGGATTGGACCTGTTTCTTTAAAATGTACCCTTCAATTTTCACCTAAAATGACACACCCAATTCTAACTGCCTGTAGCTCAGGACCTGAAGCAAGTATATGCATATTCTTGATACCATTTGAAAGGAAACACTTTGAAGTTTTTGGAAATGTTAAATGAATGTAGGAGAATATAACACAATAGATCTGGTAGAAGAAAACACAATGAAAAAAACATGTTTTTTTGTTCCATCATCTTTGAAATGCAAAAGAAAGGCCATAATGTATTATTCCAGCCCAGGCACAATTTAGATTTTGGCCACTAGATGGCAGCAGTGTATGTGCAACGTTTTAGCCTGATCCAATGAACCATTGCATTTCTGTTCAAAATGTTGTATCAAGACTGCCCAAACGTGCCTAATTGGTTTATTAATACATTTTGAAGTTCATAACTCTGTACTCTCCTCAAACAATAGTATGGTATTATTTCACTGTAATAGCTACATGTTTACCTGCTGTAGAGTGTATCTATACTATAGGATAGTTACACATGTTTATACCTGCTGTAGAGTGTATCTATACTATAGGATAGTTACACATGTTTATACCTGCTGTAGAGTGTATCTATACTATAGGATAGTTACCCATGTTTACCTGCTGTAGAGTGTATCTATACTATAGGATAGTTACCCATGTTTACCTGCTGTAGAGTGTATCTATACTATAGTTACCCATGTTTACCTGCTGTAGAGTGTATCTATACTATAGGATAGTTACCCATGTAGAGTGTATCTATACTATAGGATAGTTATACATGTTTACCTGCTGTAGAGTGTATCTATACTATAGGATAGTTACCCATGTAGTGTATCTATACTATAGGATAGTTACACATGTTTACCTGCTGTAGAGTGTATCTATACTATAGGATAGTTACCCATGTTTACCTGCTGTAGAGTGTATCTATACTATAGGATAGTTACCCATGTTTACCTGCTGTAGAGTGTCTCTATACTATAGGATAGTTACCCATGTTTACCTGCTGTAGAGTGTATCTATACTATAGGATAGTTACCCATGTAGAGTGTATCTATACTATAGGATAGTTACCCATGTTTACCTGCTGTAGAGTGTATCTATACTATAGGATAGTTACCCATGTTTACCTGCTGTAGAGTGTATCTATACTATAGTTACCCATGTTTACCTGCTGTAGAGTGTATCTATACTATAGGATAGTTACACATGTTTATACCTGCTGTAGAGTGTGTCTATACTATAGGATAGTTACCCATGTTTACCTGCTGTAGAGTGTATCTATACTATAGGATAGTTACCCATGTAGAGTGTATCTATACTATAGGATAGTTACCCATGTTTACCTGCTGTAGAGTGTATCTATACTATAGGATAGTTACCCATGTTTATACCTGCTGTAGAGTGTATCTATACTATAGGATAGTTACCCATGTTTACCTGCTGTAGAGTGTATCTATACTATAGGATAGTTACCCATGTAGAGTGTATCTATACTATAGGATAGTCACACATGTTTACCTGCTGTAGAGTGTATCTATACTATAGGATAGTTACCCATGTTTACCTGCTGTAGAGTGTATCTATACTATAGGATAGTTACCCATGTTTACCTGCTGTAGAGTGTATCTATACTATAGGATAGTTACCCATGTAGAGTGTATCTATACTATAGGATAGTTACCCATGTTTACCTGCTGTAGAGTGTATCTATACTATAGGATAGTTACCCATGTAGAGTGTATCTATACTATAGGATAGTTACCCATGTTTACCTGCTGTAGAGTGTATCTATACTATAGGATAGTTACCCATGTAGAGTGTATCTATACTATAGGATAGTCACACATGTTTACCTGCTGTAGAGTGTATCTATACTATAGGATAGTTACCCATGTTTACCTGCTGTAGAGTGTATCTATACTATAGGATAGTTACCCATGTAGAGTGTATCTATACTATAGGATAGTTACCCATGTTTACCTGCTGTAGAGTGTATCTATACTATAGGATAGTTACCCATGTAGAGTGTATCTATACTATAGGATAGTTACCCATGTTTACCTGCTGTAGAGTGTATCTATACTATAGGATAGTTACCCATGTAGAGTGTATCTATACTATAGGATAGTCACACATGTTTACCTGCTGTAGAGTGTATCTATACTATAGGATAGTTACCCATGTTTACCTGCTGTAGAGTGTATCTATACTATAGGATAGTTACCCATGTAGAGTGTATCTATACTATAGGATAGTTACCCATGTTTACCTGCTGTAGAGTGTATCTATACTATAGGATAGTTACCCATGTAGAGTGTATCTATACTATAGGATAGTTACCCATGTTTACCTGCTGTAGAGTGTATCTATACTATAGGATAGTTACCCATGTAGAGTGTATCTATACTATAGGATAGTTACCCATGTTTACCTGCTGTAGAGTGTATCTATACTATAGGATAGTTACCCATGTAGAGTGTATCTATACTATAGGATAGTCACACATGTTTACCTGCTGTAGAGTGTGTCCAGTATATCAGTGGCTGGTCCTTGATTGTCTATACGGTCTGTTAGGTCCCAGTCCTTCAACATAGCGTAGTACTCTGTTACTAGAGCAGGGCTGTAGTCCATCTCCCTGCACCACTGCACCGCATACAGTAGCTCACAAACTGGGGAAGAAAGAGAGAAAGAAAGAGAGAAAGAGAGAAAGAGAGAAAGAGAGAAAGAAAGAAAGAAAGAAAGAAAGAAAGAAAGAAAGAAAGAAAGAAAGGGTTGTTTCTCCAGTTTTCAACAAGTCAACCTTTTTTTTAGTCGTCTAACTGAATGGTATTGAAATTAAAATGAGCTGTTCTAAAAATGAATTGAATGTTCTGAATGGAATGTTCTGAATTGAATGTTCTGAATTGAATGTTCTGAATGGAATGTCCTGAATTGAATGTCCTGAATTGAATGTCCTGAATTGAATGTTCTGAATGGAATGTCCTGAATTGAATGTCCTGAATTGAATGTTCTGAATGGAATGTTCTGAATGGAATGTTCTGAATGGAATGTTCTGAATGGAATGTCCTGAATTGAATGTCCTGAATTGAATGTCCTGAATGGAATGTCCTGAATTGAATGTCCTGAATTGAATGTCCTGAATTGAATGTCCTGAATGGAATGTTCTGAATTGAATGTTCTGAATGGAATGTTCTGAATGGAATGTCCTGAATTGAATGTCCTGAATTGAATGTCCTGAATTGAATGTCCTGAATTGAATGTTCTGAATGGAATGTTCTGAATTGAATGTTCTGAATTGAATGTTCTGAATGGAATGTCCTGAATTGAATGTCCTGAATTGAATGTCCTGAATTGAATGTCCTGAATTGAATGTTCTGAATGGAATGTTCTGAATTGAATGTTCTGAATGGAATGTTCTGAATGGAATGTTCTGAATGGAATGTTCTGAATGGAATGTTCTGGATTGAATGTTCTGAATTGAATATTCTGAATTGAAAAGAACAAAAGTCAACTGAACTGACTGAAGATAACTGAAGTGAACTTCAACCCTCACCTGTGTGTTTGAAGTCTTTCATGTAGTCTCCTGCCCCCTCCTGGTCGTCTGGCCACACTGCAGCCGTAGCAATAGCAGCACCAGCAGGAACAGTCATATCTGTGTTATAGACCACTCTGGTCAGCAGGGCACACACACACAGGTGGGCAGGCAGTCGGCTTGAGCCTCTGACCTTCCAGACCTCCATACAGGGGTAGTCAGAGACCATCCTCAGACGTCCAGACAGCAGGGGAGACCTCACCCACTGAGAGAGGGGGGAGAGAGGGAGGGGGATAAGGGGACAACATACGAGAAGGACCAGGAAAGGGAAGTAGGAGGTAACAAGCGTTACCAAATTACCAAATGATTGGTTTTGTTCCAATCATTTTGTTCCAATCAGGCTGACAGCAGATTCCACTAATAGTAGTCTACAGTGAAGAACATAATGAGTCAGTTGGTTTGTGTTACATCTAGGAATGTGATTGGCTGGTCGTACCTGAGGGGGCAGGGCCCGTCTGATCTTGCTCCACTCTGATTGGCTGGGAGTCAGGAAGGAGAGGAACTGGGAGAGAAGGGCGGAGCCTCGCTGACCAACAGATCTCAGTGAGTCAGCTAGCCTCTGGACTGCGAGAACCAATACCTGCAGACTGATTGAACAACACATAGAACATCAGACCTAGAACCAACACCTACAGACGGATAGATCACACAGTACATCCGACCTAGAACCAACACCTACAGACTGATCGAACAACACATAGAACATCAGACCTAGAACCAACACCTACAGACTGATAGATCACACAGAACATCAGACCTAGAACCAACACCTACAGACTGATCGAACAACACATAGAACAGCAGACCTAGAACCAACACCTACAGACTGATAGATCACACAGAACATCAGACCTAGAACCAACACCTACAGACTGATAGATCACACAGAACATCAGACCTAGAACCAACACCTACAGACGGATAGATCACACAGTACATCCGACCTAGAACCAACACCTACAGACTGATCGAACAACACATAGAACATCAGACCTAGAACCAACACCTACAGACTGATAGATCACACAGAACATCAGACCTAGAACCAACACCTACAGACTGATCGAACAACACATAGAACAGCAGACCTAGAACCAACACCTACAGACTGATAGATCACACAGAACATCAGACCTAGAACCAACACCTACAGACTGATAGATCACACAGAACATCAGACCTAGAACCAACACCTACAGACTGATAGATCACACAGAACATCAGACCTAGAACCAACACCTACAGACTGATAGATCACACAGAACATCAGACCTAGAACCAACACCTACAGACTGATAGATCACACAGAACAGACCTAGAACCAACACCTGCAGACTGATAGATCACGCAGAACATCAGACCTAGAACCAACACCTGCAGACTGATAGGACATCAGACCAACATCTAGAAGCATGTAGAAAAACATAAGTTGAACCACATAGATAAACTTTGTTTACCTTTTGACTCCCAGGGAGGAGGTGAGCAGCTGGGTTTTGACCCAGAATGCAGCGCTGTATAGGAAGCTGCCCTCCTTCACCTCTGACCCCGAGTGATGGACCAATGAGAGGACACCGGCATGACACGCCTGACTCAGCTTCTTCAGCAGGGAGTCTGGGGGGAGAGAGAGAGAGAGAGAGAGCTGTACGTAAGTCCATGTAAGGTATCTAAGGTGTATGTGTGTACCTGAGAGATGCAGGGTGTAATTTCAGCTAAACTCAGGGTATGGCAAAGTAATGGGGGGGTTACATTTGATATAAGTTAAGCTCATTTACTAAATTTACACAATTAAATAAATGTAGACTGCAATATACATGAGCATCTCCCTCTTCCATGTAATGAAGTTCGACCGCAACCAATCACAGCCACACAAACAGTACTGGGAGGTGGTTCAGACAGCAGAATGAGCTTCCCTGTCACCGCTGACTTTATGACTGACAGGCAGCTTGTCCTATCAATAGATCGCTAGAAGACGACTGACAGGAAGTTGTCCTATCAATAGATCGCTAGAAGACGACTGACAGGAAGTTGTCCTATCAATAGATCGCTAGAAGACGACTGACAGGAAGCTGTCCTATCAATAGATCGCTAGAAGACGATGGACAGGAAGTTGTCCTATCAATAGATCGCTAGAAGACAACTGACAGGAAGCTGTCCTATCAATAGATCGCTAGAAGACGACGGACAGGAAGTTGTCCTATCAATAGATCGCTAGAAGACGACTGACAGGCAGCTTGTCCTATCAATAGATCGCTAGAAGACGACTGACAGGAAGTTGTCCTATCAATAGATCGCTAGAAGACGACTGACAGGCAGCTTGTCCTATCAATAGATCGCTAGAAGACGACTGACAGGAAGTTGTCCTATCAATAGATCGCTAGAAGACGACGGACAGGAAGTTGTCCTATCAATAGATCGCTAGAAGACGCATATCGTTCATTCTAGCGGGAGAAGGCTTTTAAATGAAAAGAAGCCTAGTTACATTTATTAAAGTTGAAAATGTGTAACCGGCTGATTAGACAACGCTAATGGAAAACACTGTGTGTCTGGTCCCGTGTGTGTGTGTGTGTGTGTGAGCGCGTGTCTTACCTGACAGGTGTGTGTGTGTGTCTGGTCCCGTGTGTGTGTGTGTGTGTGTGTGTGTGTGTGTGAGCGCGTGTCTTACCTGACAGGTGTGTGTGTGTGTGTCTGGTCCCGTGTGTGTGTGTGTGTGAGCGCGTGTCTTACCTGACAGGTGTGTATGTGTGTGTGTGTGTGTGTGAGCGTGTCTTACCTGACAGATGTGTGTGTGTGTGTGTGTGTGTGTGTGTGTGTGTGTGTGTGTGTGTGTGTGTGTGTGTGTGTGTGTGAGCGCATGTCTTACCTGACAGGTGTGTGTGTGTCTGGTCCTGTGCGGTGAGTGTGAAGACCGTGAGCAGTAGCTCCTCAGCGGAGGCCAGGAGGAGGCAGTGTGTTACGGAGGTGAAGAACGTGGAGGCCACATCACAGATTAAACACACCAGCGGCTCCAGATTACCCCTCTCAGACAGACCTACAATATAATACAATAATATATACAATATTACTGCAATATAATACAATAATGTTGATATACAATACAATAATAATAATAATATATACAATATTACTGCAATACAATACAATACATACAATATTACTGCAATATAATACAATACAATAATAATAATATATACAACATTACTGCAATATAATACAATACATTAATAATAATATATACAATATTACTGCAATATAATACAATACAGTAATAATAATATATACATTACTGCAATATAATACAATACAATAATAATAATATATACAATATTACTGCAATATAATACAATACAGTAATAATAATAATATATACAATATTACTGCAATATAATACAATAATAATAATATATACAATATTACTACAATATAATACAATAATAATAATAATAATAATAATAATAATATATACAATATTACTGCAATATAATACAATAATAATAATATATACAATATTACTACAATATAATACAATAATAATAATATATTCAATATTACTGCAATATAATACAATACAATAATGTTGATATACAATATTACTGCAATATAATACAATATAATAATAACAATATATACACAACATTACTACAATATAATACAATACAATAATAATAATATTATATACAATGTTACTGCAATATAATACAATACAGAACTATTAAAATACAATAATGTTGATATACAGTGATATACAGTTTATTAGGTACACCCTTCTAGTACCGGGTCAGACCCCCCCTTTGCCTCCAGAACAACCTGAATTCTTCAGGCATGGAAAAGTTGCTCAATTGGAATCAAGGGACCTAACGTGTGCCAGAAAAACATTCCCCACACCATTACACCACCAGCCACCTTGTTGACAACAAGGCAGGATGGGACCATGGAGTGCTTACTCCAAATCAGCATAACGTAACAGGAACCGGGATTTGTCAGACCAGGCGATGTTTATCCACTGTCGGTGATCGTGTGCCCACTGGGCACCGCTTCTACTTGTTCTTAGCTGATAGGAGTTGAACCAGGTGTGGCCGTCTGCTGCAATAGCCGAGATGCGTTCCAAGATGCCGTTCTTCACACCATTGTTGTACCGCGCTGTTATTTGTCTCTTTGTGGCCCGCCGATTGGCTTGCAAGATTCTTTCCCTTGGCCTTGGACCTCTCATCAACGAGCTGTTTTCGCCCACAGGACTGCCGCTGACTGGATGTTTGTCAAGCTATTTTTCGGAGGGGGAACCCTTGATACAGTCGTGTGTGAAATGCCCAGGAGTCCGTTTCTGAGATACTGGAACCGGAGCGCCTGGCACCGACGATCGTACCACGCTCAAAGTCTCATAGGCCACTCGTTTTGTCCATTCTATCGTTCAATGGAACAGTAACTGAATGTCTTGATGCCTGTCTGCCTGCTTTATATAGCAAGACACATGACTCACTGTCTGTAGGAGGGAACCATTTTCCTAAATGACCATGTGACTCACTGTCTGTAGGAGCGAACCATTTTGATGAATGGGATGGTGTACCTACCTAAGTGTACAATACTACTACAATACAATGAAATACTGTTGACATACAATACTAATATAATAAGCTACAATACTTTACTAATCGTACTTTACAATATGTTATACTACTTTAATACACAATTCAATACTGGACAAGTTTATTGTCCATTTGTTTCAGCAAACAACGGAAATACACTACATGTGTTTCGTCAAACATCTCATTCCAAAAAAAAAAATTGCCATTAATATGGAGTTGGTCCCCTATAACAGCCTCCATCCCTCTTCTGGGAAGGCTTTCCACTAGATGTTGGAACATTGCTGCAGGGACTATGCTTCCACTCAGCCACAAGAGCATTAGTGAGGTGATTAGGCCTGGCTCGCAGTCAGCGTTCCAATTCATCCCAAAGTTGTTCAATGGGGTTGAGGTCAGGGCTCTGTGCAGACCAGTCATGTTCTTCCACACCGATCTCGACAAACCATTTGTCTATGGACCTTGTCCATTTGTCTATGGAAACAGGAAAGGGCCTTCCCCCAAACTGTTGCACAAAGATGGAAGCACATAATCGTAAAGAATATCATTGCATGCTGTAGCGTTAAGATTTCCCTTCACTGGAACTAAGGGGCCCGAACCATGAAAAACATCCCCAGAACAATATTCCTCCTCCACCAAACTTTACAGTTGGCACTATGCATTGGGGAAGGTAGCGTTCTCCTGGCATTCGCCAAACCCAGATTCGTCCATCAGATTGCCAAATGGTGAAGTGTGATTCACCACTCCAGAGAACGAGTTTCCACTGAGTCCAATGGCAGAGAGCTTTACACCACTCCAGCCAAAGCTTGGCATTGTGCATGGTGAGCTTAGGTTTGTGTGCAGCTGCTCGGCCATGGAAACCCATTTCATGAAGCTCCCGACGAAAGGTTATTGTGCTGACGTTGCTTCCAGAGACAGCTTGGAACTCTGTAGTGAGTGTTGTAACCGAGGACAGACCATTTTTACGTGCTACAGCACTCAGCGGTCCCGTTCTGTGAGCTTGTGTGGCCTACCACTTCACGGCTGAGCCATTGTTGCTCCTAGACATTTCCACTTCACAATAACAGCACATACAGTCGACTGGAGCTGCTCTCGCAGGGCAGAAATTTGACAAACTGACTTGTTGGAAAGGTGGCATCCTATGACAGTGCCGCATTGAAAGTCACTTAGCCATTCTACTGCCAATGTTCGTCTATGGAGATTGCATGGCCGTGTGTTGGATTTTATACACCCTTCAGCAACAGGTATGGCTGAAATAGCCAAATCCACTTATTTAAAGTGGTGTCCACATACTTTTGTGTATATATTCTGCTTGTTATCCAATGCACCCTGTGTTGCGCAAAAAGCCCATTACATTACCCCCGGGGTGGGAAAAGTCCCGTTACATTACCCCCGGGGTCCTGTTACATTACCCCCGGGGTGGGAAAAGTCCCGTGCTACAAACACGGTCCCTTGAGTGTGCATCTGGCACTTTAGCAAGCAGCGGGAAGTTACCAGATACGACTGAAAAAAATCCATTTGAACTGCCGCTCCTACTGGTAAACAAAAGTGGGAAACTGACTATCGTCCTAAGCACCCACTTCTCCCACATGGTGACCTCTGACCTCTATAACAGCAGTTCAATCCAACAACAACATTTAATTATTATTTATTATTAAACACAATCTATTAATGTGGTTTTTGAACAATCATTTGTTTTAACAGGCATGATAACTTTACTTTTAGTTTCTGGTTGACACAGCTTGTTCACCATTAGACAAATGGGCTTTTCTCAACGAGTTCCAATCACATGAATGCATCCAACTGGTATTTACAACTTCACAAACGGGTGAATTCCCACCGCCCACATGGTTACAAACGTAGCATCAGAGTGGAAACATAACAATACTGTCAAATAGACAACGCCAGGAACACTGAGAATGACGTCACAACGCCAGGAACACTGAGAATGACGTCACAACGCCAGGAACACTGAGAATGACGTCACAACGCCAGGAACACTGAGAATGACGTCCCAACGCCAGGAACACTGAGAATGACGTCCCAACGCCAGGAACACTGAGAATGACGTCACAACGCCAGGAACACTGAGAATGACGTCACAACGCCAGGAACACTGAGAATGACGTCACAACGCCAGGAACACTGAGAATGACGTCCCAACGCCAGGAACACTGAGAATGACGTCCCAACGCCAGGAACACTGAGAATGACGTCACAACGCCAGGAACACTGAGAATGACGTCCCAACGCCAGGAACACTGAGAATGACGTCCCAACGCCAGGAACACTGAGAATGACGTCACAACGCCAGGAACACTGAGAATGACGTCCCAACGCCAGGAACACTGAGAATGACGTCCCAACCGACAAACGCCAGGAACACTGAGAATGACGTCCCAACGCCAGGAACACTGAGAATGACGTCCCAACGCCAGGAACACTGAGAATGACGTCACAACGCCAGGAACACTGAGAATGACGTCACAACGCCAGGAACACTGAGAATGACGTCCCAACGCCAGGAACACTGAGAATGACGTCCCAACGCCAGGAACACTGAGAATGACGTCCCAACGCCAGGAACACTGAGAATGACGTCACAACGCCAGGAACACTGAGAATGACGTCCCAACGCCAGGAACACTGAGAATGACGTCCCAACGCCAGGAACACTGAGAATGACGTCACAACGCCAGGAACACTGAGAATGACGTCCCAACGCCAGGAACACTGAGAATGACGTCCCAACGCCAGGAACACTGAGAATGACGTCACAACGCCAGGAACACTGAGAATGACGTCACAACGCCAGGAACACTGAGAATGACGTCACAACGCCAGGAACACTGAGAATGACGTCCCAACGCCAGGAACACTGAGAATGACGTCCCAACGCCAGGAACACTGAGAATGACGTCACAACGCCAGGAACACTGAGAATGACGTCACAACGCCAGGAACACTGAGAATGACGTCCCAACGCCAGGAACACTGAGAATGACGTCCCAACGCCAGGAACACTGAGAATGACGTCACAACGCCAGGAACACTGAGAATGACGTCACAACGCCAGGAACACTGAGAATGACGTCACAACGCCAGGAACACTGAGAATGACGTCCCAACGCCAGGAACACTGAGAATGACGTCACAACGCCAGGAACACTGAGAATGACGTCACAACGCCAGGAACACTGAGAATGACGTCACAACGCCAGGAACACTGAGAATGACGTCCCAACGCCAGGAACACTGAGAATGACGTCCCAACGCCAGGAACACTGAGAATGACGTCACAACGCCAGGAACACTGAGAATGACGTCCCAACGCCAGGAACACTGAGAATGACGTCCCAACGCCAGGAACACTGAGAATGACGTCCCAACGCCAGGAACACTGAGAATGACGTCCCAACGCCAGGAACACTGAGAATGACGTCCCAACCGACAAACGCCAGGAACATCGTGAAATGTTGAACGTATATATATTTTCCTGCTGTACAGAACCCAACCGCGGGTTTGATGAACCGTTACACCCCTTTTAACATACACATACACGGTTGAGAGGAGCCACAGGGTCAAGCCACAGGGCAGCAGTCCTGGATGGAAGAGAATGGATTGAGCTCCAGGGCACAACATACAGACCTTTAACCTCTAGCACTTAGCCATCCCGGATCCGGGATCGTGAATACAGCCTCAAGCTCATTACCATAACGCAACGTTAACTATTCATGAAAATCGCAAATGAAATGAAATAAATATGCTAGCTCTCAAGCTTAGCCTTTTGTTAACAACACTGTCATCTCAGATTTTCAAAATATGCTTCTCAACCATAGGAAAACAATCATTTGTGTAACAGTAGCTAGCTAGCGTAGCATTTAGCGTTAGCATTCAGCTGGCAACATTTTCACAAAAAACAGAAAAGCATTCAAATAAAATAATTTACCTTTGAAGAACTTCAGATGTTTTCAATGAGGAGACACTCAGATAGCAAATGTTCAGTTTTTCCTGAAAGATTATTTGTTTAGGAGAAATTGCTCCGTTTGGTGCGTCACGTTTGGCTACCAAAAAAAACGAAAATCCAGTCATCAAAACGCCAAACTTTTTTCAAAATTAACTCCATAATATCGACTGAAACATGGCAAACGTTGTTTAGAACCAATCCTCAAGGTGTTTTTCACATATCTCTTCGATGATATATCGTTCGTGGAAGTGTGTTTTCTGTCCTGAATCCCAGGAGAAAATGCCCGCACCTGAAGATTACGCACCAATTTAGACAAAGGACACCGGGCGGACCCCTGGAAAATGTAGTCTCTTATGGCCAATCTTCCAATGATATGCCTACAAATACGTCACAATGCTGCAGACATCTTGAAGAAACGACAAAGGGCAGGCTCGTTCCTGCTGCATTCACAGCCATATAAGGAGACAATGGAAAACAGAGCTTCAAAAATTCTGCTAATTTCCTGTTTGAAGTTTCATCTTGGTTTCGCCTGTAGCATGAGTTCTGTGGCACTCACAGATAATATTTGCAGTTTTGGAAACGTCAGCCTGTTTTCTTTCCAAAGCTGTCAATTATGTGCATAGTCGAGCATATTTTCGTGACAAAATATTGTGCTTAAAACGGGCACGTTTTTTTATCCAATAATGAAATAGCGCCCCCATACATGGTTGAGAGGAGCCACAGGGTCAAGCCACAGGGCAGCAGTACTGGATGGAAGAGAATGGATTGAGCTCCAGGGCACAACATACAGACCTTTAGCCGCGGACAGGGTGGCATGGAGCTTGGCTATCATCTTCTCCACGTACACAGCTCCTATCAGGGGCTCTGGGGAGAAAGAGTGGGGGTGGGATAATCAGGCTTTTTTTTTTTCCAGCAAAGGAAGTTCAAGGAGCAACCCAAATGATTTTTTCCCGGGCCGCCTAAGGCAATACAATGTAAAAAATATATATAATTGTTTTTTTTTTCATTGTTCGCACTTGTGCTCCTAACTTGAAAAAAGTTAGGAGCACCACATTAAAAGTTAGGAGCACCACATTAATAGTTAGGAGCACCACATAAAAAGTTAGGAGCACCACATAAAAAGTTAGGAGCACCACATAAAAAGTTAGGAGCACCACATAAAAAGTTAGGAGTTAGGAGCACCGGAAAAAGAAAACACAATTTTTTTGGTTGTATTTATTGATTGAGATACAGCCTGTTGGGCCTACGTGGAATTCCAGCTACTTTTGAAGGACACATTGCGCTTGAAACTGATATGCAACACTGACACACGTTAGTTAATTATAACAGATCAGATGTTAATATGAGTACCTGTCATTGAAATGACAAAAGTCATTTGTGAAATATTAGGTTTCTACATTGTGTAAATGCACCTTTTTCTCCTATTGAGATGCAATACATTGGAAAATTATACACAGTCTCGTAAAAAAATAAATATTAGGTTTGTGATGACGACATGCAAAAGATCTGGTCAATTTATTGATTGCTGTGACCATGATCTCCTGAAGAAGCTATCCTTTTCTTTAGCGATGCACAAAAATGGCGTTACATTTTTGTTCGATACCGATATCCAATATTTTATGGGTGTGTGTGTGTGTGTGTGTGTGTGTGTGTGTGTGTGTGTGTGTGTGTGTGTGTGTAGTCTCACCATTATTATGATGCTGAGACAGTGCTAGGCTGATCAGAGCCCAGCTGTCCCTATTAGGGGCGGAGCCAGAGCCTTTTAGTCCCGCCTCACACAGCTCCTCAGCCAACCCCAGCAGCCGCTCACCCAGCACGGAGCCCTTAAACCAATCACCACACGCCTGCAGAGATACAGGGTCCGCACACGCCTTTTGTATGATCTGGAGAAGAACTCCCCATTTTAGATCCATCTGTAGGTGAGACAGAGAACAGGACCATCTCTACCAGCATACTATTGAGATACAGAGATAAGAGCTAGGGAATTGGCAGCTACAGAGCTAGGGAATTGGCAGCTACAGAGCTAGGGAATTGGCAGCTACAGAGCTAAGAGGTAGGGAATTGGCAGCTACAGAGCTAAGAGTTAGGGGGGAATTGGCAGCTACAGAGTTAGGGAATTGGCAGCTACAGAGCTAAGAGTTAGGGGGGAATTGGCAGCTACAGAGCTAAGAGTTAGGGGGGAATTGGCAGCTACAGAGCTAAGAGTTAGGTGGGAATTGACAGCTACAGAGCTAAGAGTTAGGTGGGAATTGACCGCTACAGAGCTAAGAGTTAGGTGGGAATTGACAGCTACAGAGCTAAGAGTTAGGTGGGAATTGACAGCTACAGAGCTAAGAGTTAGGTGGGAATTGACAGCTACAGAGCTAAGAGTTAGGTGGGAATTGACAGCTACAGAGCTAAGAGTTAGGTGGGAATTGACAGCTACAGAGCTAAGAGTTAGGTGGGAATTGACAGCTACAGAGCTAAGAGTTAGGTGGGAATTGACAGCTACAGAGCTAAGAGTTAGGGGGGAATTGGCAGCTACAGAGCTAAGAGTTAGGGGGGAATTGGCAGCTACAGAGCTAAGAGTTAGGGGGGAATTGGCAGCTACAGAGCTAAGAGTTAGGTGGGAATTGACAGCTACAGAGCTAAGAGTTAGGTGGGAATTGACAGCTACAGAGCTAAGAGTTAGGTGGGAATTGACAGCTACAGAGCTAAGAGTTAGGTGGGAATTGACAGCTACAGAGCTAAGAGTTAGGTGGGAATTGACAGCTACAGAGCTAAGAGTTAGGGGGGAATTGACAGCTACAGAGCTAAGAGTTAGGGGGGAATTGACAGATAGAGTTGACAGAGAGTTACAGCGATGATAGTTAGAGTTGACGTTACCGTGGTGATATGGTTGAGGATGCGTGTGGACTCCTGTGGACTGCAACAGCGTAGAGAACTGAACACCATCTCTACCAGGTAACTGGTGTCTCTCCTGTAATATAATAGTAGAGTAGAGTAACCTGAACACCTCTGAACTTTAGTCACTGTTACTAGCCGGCTACCACCCTGCAGCCCCACGTACATGGTCACGGAACAATGGTCACTTTAATACTGGTTACTAAAATGTCACACGACTGGGCAGGGGCGCAGCCATGGGTGGAGATCTACTGTCCTGTAGGGTTTACAGCCCAACCCTCTTCCTGGAGATCTACTGTCCTGTAGGGTTTACAGCCCAACCCTCTTCCTGGAGATCTACTGTCCTGTAGGGTTTACAGCCCAACCCTCTTCCTGGAGATCTACTGTCCTGTAGGTTTTACAGCCCAACCCTCTTCCGGGAGATCTACTGTCCTGTAGGTTTTACAGCCCAACCCTCTTCCTGGAGATCTACTGTCCTGTAGGTTTACAGCCCAACCCTCTTCCTGGAGATCTACTGTCCTGTAGGTTTTACAGCCCAACCCTCTTCCTGGAGATCTACTGTCCTGTAGGTTTTACAGTCCAACCCTCTTCCTGGAGATCTACTGTCCTGTAGGTTTACAGCCCAACCCTCTTCCTGGAGATCTACTGTCCTGTAGGTTTACAGTCCAACCCTCTTCCTGGAGATCTACTGTCCTGTAGGTTTACAGTCCAACCCTCTTCCTGGAGATCTACTGTCCTGTAGGTTTACAGCCCAACCCTCTTCCTGGAGATCTACTGTCCTGTAGGTTTACAGCCCAACCCTCTTCCTGGAGATCTACTGTCCTGTAGGTTTTACAGTCCAACCCTCTTCCTGGAGATCTACTGTCCTGTAGGTTTTACAGCCCAACCCTCTTCCTGGAGATCTACTGTCCTGTAGGTTTTACAGTCCAACCCTCTTCCTGGAGATCTACTGTCCTGTAGGTTTACAGTCCAACCCTCTTCCTGGAGATCTACTGTCCTGTAGGTTTACAGTCCAACCCCCTCTAGGTTTACAGCCTAACCCTAAAATATATATATATAAAATATATATATAAAATATATATAAAAATAAAATATATACATATTTATATTTTAATGAGTGTGTAAATTACCTGTCCTCCTGCCCCAGCCACAGCACCACATGCTCCAATAGAAACCGTACAGCAGGGTTACCTGGGGGGGGCACCCCACAACCCCCTCCTCCGTCTGCCTTCTGCTCATCCTTCCCTTTTAATTTCTCCTCTTCTGATGTGATGAGCAGCATCTGGGGGGGGGGGGGGGGGGGGGGGATTAGAGAAATCATTATGTAACTAAGAGTTAGAATCAACATAATGCAAATGAAGTGTGATGTCCTGCGATCCAATATGCAAAATATATCTGTGATTGATAACGTTACTGTGAAGAAAATAACCGTTTTATCTAAAGGAAAGGAAGGAAGACTCACGGTGAAGACCCTGGGGGTATGGAAGGAGCGAAGAAGTAGAGAGAGGTACACCAGGTGTCTCTCTGAGTTCTTATCATTCACACGGGAGTAACTGATCTGTGCCTGCTGACAGACAATCTCCTCCAGATGCCAGCTCTTCAGGGGGCCCTCGGCCGTCTCCTGGCCCAGCTCAGGGGCCTCCAGCTGGGCATACTTCAGCGCCGCCTCCCCCTCTTCCTCTGGAGAACCGGAACTCTCTGGCTCAGAGAAACATATCTTCACCGATCTCTTCTTCTTGGTCTGCTTCCTGCCTGCACTCACTGGGCTCTGCATCACCTAGAGGAGACATAGTTGGATAGAAATAATAAGAGACAGAGAGAGAAGACAGAGAGACAGAAAGAGACAAAGACGGAGCGAGAGAGAATGAGACAGACAGAAAGGGAGAGAAACAGAGACAGAAAGATGGAGACAGAGAGACACAGAGAGAAACAGACACACAGAGTGAAACAGACACACAGAGAGAAACAGACACACAGAGAGAAACAGACACACAGAGAGAAACAGACACACAGAGAGAAACAGACACACAGAGATAAACAGACACACAGAGATAAACAGACACACAGAGAGAAACAGACACACAGAGATAAACAGACACACAGAGATAAACAGACACACAGAGTGAAACAGACACACAGAGTGAAACAGACACACAGAGTGAAACAGACACAGAGACAGACACTTAGAGACAGACACACAGAGAGAGACACACAGAGAGAGGCACACAGAGTGAAACAGACACACAGAGTGAAACAGACACACAGAGTGAAACAGACACACAGAGAGAAACAGACACACAGAGAGAAACAGACACACAGAGAGAAACAGACACACAGAGAGAAACAGACACACAGAGAGAAACAGACACACAGAGAGAAACAGACACACAGAGAGAAACAGACACACAGAGAGAAACAGACACACAGAGAGAAACAGACACACAGAGAGAGACAGACACACAGAGAGAAACAGACACACAGAGTGAAACAGACACACAGAGAGAAACAGACACACAGAGAGAAACAGACACACAGAGAGAAACAGACACACAGAGAGAAACAGACACACAGAGAGAAACAGACACACAGAGAGAAACAGACACACAGAGAGAAACAGACACACAGAGAGAGACAGACACACAGAGAGAGACAGACACACAGAGAGAGACACTTGGAGACAGACAAACAGGCAGGCAGACACACACCTGTAACAGCGAGGACATTCCTTCTAGGTCTTTCTGCTCCAGACTGTCACTCTGTACACGACGGGCGAACATCACCCTAAGCCCCTCCCAGAAGTCTGCCAGCAGCCTATCAAAGACAACCTCGTTCTCTCCCTCGCTAAGCAAACCCACATCCTGAAGTCCAGCCCTCTTCTCCCAGGAGACGAGCATGTCCGTAACCAATGGGAAAAGGGGCCCGGCTTGGAGGGAGGGGCTTCCCAGGGCACTGTCGATGAGGGGGAGGAGCTATGGACAGAGAGGAAAGATAAATTCTAATTCTGTGTACGTGCATGTTGTTACCTGTTGTTCTAGGAGCATGTTGTTACCTGTTGTTACCTGGTGTTCTAGGAGCATGTTGTTACCTGTTGTTCTAGGAGTTGGTTGTTACCTGTTGTTACCTGTTGTTACCTGGTGTTCTAGGAGCATGTTGTTACCTGTTGTTACCTGTTGTTCTAGGAGTTGGTTGTTACCTGTTGTTACCTGTTGTTCTAAAAGCATGTTGTTACTCGTTGTTACCTGTTGTTCTAGGAGCATGTTGTTACCTGTTGTTACCTGTTGTTCTAGGAGTTGGTTGTTACCTGTTGTTACCTGTTGTTCTAGGAGCATGTTGTTACTCGTTGTTACCTGGTGTTCTAGGAGCATGTTGTTACCTGTTGTTCTAGGAGCATGTTGTTACTCGTTGTTACCTGGTGTTCTAGGAGCATGTTGTTACCTGTTGTTTTAGGAGCATGTTGTTACTCGTTGTTACCTGTTGTTCTAGGAGCATGTTGTTACATGTTGTTACTCGTTGTTACCTGTTGTTCTAGGAGCATGTTGTTATATGTTGTTACTCGTTGTTACCTGTTGTTCTAGGAGCATGTTGTTACATGTTGTTACTCGTTGTTACCTGTTGTTCTAGGAGCATGTTGTTACATGTTGTTACTCGTTGTTACCTGTTGTTCTAGGAGCATGTTGTTACATGTTGTTACTCGTTGTTACCTGTTGTTCTAGGAGCATGTTGTTACATGTTGTTACTCGTTGTTACCTGTTGTTCTAGGAGCATGTTGTTACTCGTTGTTACTCGTTGTTACCTGTTGTTCTAGGAGCATGTTGTTACTCGTTGTTACCTGGTGTTCTAGGAGCATGTTGTTACCTGTTGTTCTAGGAGCATGTTGTTACTCGTTGTTACCTGGTGTTCTAGGAGCATGTTGTTACATGTTGTTACTCGTTGTTACCTGTTGTTCTAGGAGCATGTTGTTACATGTTGTTACTCGTTGTTACCTGTTGTTCTAGGAGCATGTTGTTACATGTTGTTACTCGTTGTTACCTGTTGTTCTAGGAGCATGTTGTTACATGTTGTTACTCGTTGTTACCTGTTGTTCTAGGAGCATGTTGTTACATGTTGTTACTCGTTGTTACCTGTTGTTCTAGGAGCATGTTGTTACATGTTGTTACTCGTTGTTACCTGTTGTTCTAGGAGCATGTTGTTACATGTTGTTACTCGTTGTTACCTGTTGTTCTAGGAGCATGTTGTTACATGTTGTTACTCGTTGTTACCTGTTGTTCTAGGAGCATGTTGTTACTCGTTGTTACCTGTTGTTCTAGGAGCATGTTGTTACTCGTTGTTACCTGGTGTTCTAGGAGCATGTTGTTACTCGTTGTTACCTGGTGTTCTAGGAGCATGTTGTTACCTGTTGTTACCTGTTGTTCTAGGAGCATGTTGTTACTCGTTGTTACCTGTTGTTCTAGGAGCATGTTGTTACCTGTTGTTACCTGTTGTTCTAGGAGCATGTTGTTACCTGCTGTTACCTGTTGTTCTAGGAGCATGTTGTTACCTGTTGTTACCTGTTGTTCTAGGAGCATGTTGTTACTCGTTGTTACCTGTTGTTCTAGGAGCATGTTGTTACTCGTTGTTACCTGTTGTTCTAGGAGCATGTTGTTACTCGTTGTTACCTGGTGTTCTAGGAGCATGTTGTTACTCGTTGTTACCTGGTGTTCTAGGAGCATGTTGTTACCTGTTGTTCTAGGAGCATGTTGTTACTCGTTGTTACCTGTTGTTCTAGGAGCATGTTGTTACCTGTTGTTACCTGTTGTTCTAGGAGCATGTTGTTACCTGTTGTTACCTGTTGTTCTAGGAGCATGTTGTTACCTGTTGTTACCTGTTGTTTTAGGAGCATGTTGTTACTCGTTGTTACCTGTTGTTCTAGGAGCATGTTGTTACCTGTTGTTACCTGTTGTTCTAGGAGCATGTTGTTACCTGTTGTTACCTGTTGTTACCTGTTGTTTTAGGAGCATGTTGTTACTCGTTGTTACCTGTTGTTCTAGGAGCATGTTGTTACCTGTTGTTACCTGTTGTTACCTGTTGTTCTAGGAGTTGGTTGTTACCTGTTGTTACCTGTTGTTCTAAAATCATGTTGTTACCTGTTGTTACCTGTTGTTACCTGTTGTTACCTGTTGTTACCTGTTGTTACCTGTTGTTCTAGGAGCATGTTGTTACCTGTTGTTCTAGGAGCATGTTGTTACTCGTTGTTACCTGTTGTTCTAGGAGCATGGTGCGTATCTGTGTGTGTTCCTCCTCCTCCCCAGTGTTCTGTAACAGAGTGTATCTCAAACACTCTACTGCCGACACCACTATAGCAGCACTCTCTGACGGACTGGACACAGCACGCTCACTGGACAAGCTGCAACACACACACACACACACACTCCGGGTTAAACACTGCAGCTGGACTCTCCGATGGGATAACACACTTCCCCCCCGCCCTCTCCTCCACCACCCGCCCTCCTCCACCACCCGCCCTCTCCTTACCCTTGTATGAGACAGCTGCAGAAGGTTGTGTAGAAGTCTAGGTTAGGTGTAGTGACCTCAGAGGGTAGTTTACTGATGAGGGGTAGCAGGTTAGGGTGGAGGGCCGTGGCTAAACCTTTACCCCCATCCTTTAACAGGGACCACAGTTTAGGCAGAACAGCCTTCCCGGCGTTGACATGACTCCAACAGTCCTGGAACAGAGACAGAGACAGAGAGCGTACTGGGTAACGATGACCCAGGAAAATTACACGTTGTCCATCAACTAATAAAGCCTATGATTTAATAAATGCAAAAGCCATTTTACAAACATCTGACTGAATTCTGAAGGTGTCGAGCATTCTAGAACGGGGATGGAGTTAGGTCTTCCTCTCGTTGTGTAGTTATCTGACTTCTAGATCAATGGCATAGTTACATAAACACAAGTTTGAGGGGCTAGAGGAGGGGCTAGAGGAGGGGCTGGAGGAGGGGCTGGAGGAGGGGCTAGAGGAGGGGCTAGAGGAGAGGATGGAGGGGCTAGAGGGGCTCGAGGAGAGGATGGAGGGGCTAGAGGGGCTCGAGGAGGGGCTCGAGGAGGGGCTCGAGGAGGGGCTCGAGGAGGGGCTAGAGGAGGGGCTAGAGGAGGGGCTAGAGGAGGGGCTAGAGGAGGGGCTCGAGGAGGGGCTCGAGGAGGGGCTCGAGGAGGGGCTCGAGGAGGGGCTAGAGGAGGGGCTAGAGGAGGGGCTAGAGGAGGGGCTAGAGGAGAGGCTAGAGGAGGGGCTAGAGGAAGGGCTGCATCAATTCAGTAACAACAGACAAGCAGCATTTTGGGTAATGAGGAAGAAATCAAATGAATACGTAAATGAATTGACCTGGCGATTCATAATGTTGGAATCGGTTTTCTGATTATCGGTGAAGCCCTGTGGAAATTACGATCACCAAATACATATATACATTTTATGTCCTTTTTGGGCTTTAAAATGTGTTTATTATGATCAACTTCGATACCCACGTTGAATTATTTGGAAGTTCGCTACAAAATGGAGAATTAATTCAATACTGATCCATTCTGACTACTAGATATTTAATTAAATACTGATCCATTCTGACTACTAGATATTTAATTAAATACTGATCCATTCTGACTACTAGATATTTAATTAAATAGTGATCCATTCTGACTACTAGATATTTAATTAAATACTGATCCATTCTGACTACTAGATATTTAATTAAATAGTGACCCATTCTGACTACTAGATATTTAATTAAATACTGTTCCATTCTGACTACTAGATATTTAATTCAATACTGATCCATTCTGACTACTAGATATTTAATTAAATACTGATCCATTCTGACTACTACATATTTAATTAAATACTGATCCATTCTGACTACTACATATTTAATTAAATACTGATCCATTCTGACCACTACATTTGTGGTCACACAGGACTACATGCTGACACAGGTCAGCAGGCCACAGGAAGCTCGCTCCCTCATTCACACGGATGAAAACTGCGGTGTCACCGAGCCTGTGAAACGGAGACGGAGTTGCTGACCAATGTCTATGGGACTGACCAGAATGGAGAACAGAGGAGTCACCATGTTCTCTATTTAACAGTGCTAACAGTGCTAACAGTGCTAACAGTGCTAACAGTGCTAATAGTGCTAACAGTGCTAACAGTGCTAACAGTCGCTCTAAAAAGAGACGTAATTCTGATGATCGTATTTGCCGTCCATTTCTGGTTTTCCAATGGTGACCTGGCTCGGTTCTAGTTGACCTGGCTCGGTTCTAGGTGACCTGGCTCGGTTCTAGTTCACCTGGCTCGGTTCTAGGTGACCTGGCTCGGTTCTAGGTGACCTGGCTCGGTTCTAGGTGACCTGGCTCGGTTCTAGGTGACCTGGCTCGGTTCTAGGTGATCTGGCTCGGTTCTAGTTGACCTGGCTCGGTTCTAGGTGACCTGGCTCGGTTCTAGGTGACCTGGCTCGGTTCTAGGTGACCTGGCTCGGTTCTAGGTAACGCTGAGCTTTCAGTTTAACAGTAGGCTACCATCCGGTTCATAGACATTAAAACCAGGTTTAACTCCATCAGGCAGGATGAAAAAGACTACAACGACCACAATCCTTTCCTAGTTACGGCCACGTTCACCATGATCCTTAGCAAAAAAAAATGTTGTGTGCCATTCAACCCCTTTCAGAAATATGGCAAAGCTTGAAATAGTCCCGGGAGTTTTCCCCCTGAAGACTTACTGTTAAGGTGGAGAGCGTGTGGAGCACAGCTTCCCAGAGAGGAGGCAGCACCACAGGGTCCGTGTCGTCTATAGACAGTAGAACAGCAGGACAGACTCTGGCAGCCTCAATCTGCACCAGACCTGGTGTGTGTTCACACAGGGAAGACACCACCTCGAAGAAAGCACCACGCACCTGGAGAGAGAGAAACCAGAGGACACGTCGAGGAGGTTAGCACCTGGAGAGAGAGAGACCAGAGGACACGCCGAGGAGGTTAGCACCTGGAGAGAGAGACCAGAGGACACGCCGAGGAGGTTAGCACCTGGAGAGAGAGACCAGAGGACACGCCGAGGAGGTTAGCACCTGGAGAGAGAGACCAGAGGACACGCCGAGGAGGTTAGCACCTGGAGAGAGAGACCAGAGGACACGCCGAGGAGGTTAGCACCTGGAGAGAGAGACCAGAGGACACGCCGAGGAGGTTAGCACCCGGAGAGAGAGACCAGAGGACACGTCGAGGAGGTTAGCACCTGGAGAGAGAGACCAGAGGACACGTCGAGGAGGTTAGCACCTGGAGAGAGAGACCAGAGGACACGCCGAGGAGGTTAGCACCTGGAGGGAGAGACCAGAGGACACGCCGAGGAGGTTAGCACCCGGAGAGAGAGACCAGAGGACACGTCGAGGAGGTTAGCACCTGGAGAGAGAGACCAGAGGACACGTTGAGGAGGTTAGCACCTGGAGAGAGAGACCAGAGGACACGCCGAGGAGGTTAGCACCTGGAGAGAGAGACCAGAGGACACGTCGAGGAGGTTAGCACCTGGAGAGAGAGACCAGAGGACACGCCGAGGAGGTTAGCACCTGGAGAGAGAGACCAGAGGACACGCCGAGGAGGTTAGCACCTGGAGAGAGAGAAACCAGAGGACACGCCGAGGAGGTTAGCACCTGGAGAGAGAGACCAGAGGACACGCCGAGGAGGTTAGCACCTGGAGAGAGAGACCAGAGGACACGCCGAGGAGGTTAGTGTGGGGGGGGGGGGGGGGGGGTGTACCCCCATCTCCGTACCTGTGGGGTCTTGTGTCTGCTGTACTTCCAGAATTTGGCCTGGTTGAGGAGGTGTGTCAGTCTGTCCTGCAGGTTGTGTGTGTCTGTCTGGGGTAAGGAGGACAGCAGTCTCTTCACCCCAAGTAGAGAGCTGGTAAGCAGACGGAGGAACTTCGCCTCCCTCTCCTCCTCTGGAACACTCCTCATAACACATCATCAAGAGGTTAATGAATCAGTCTCTACCTCTGCTGCTGGCCAAACACATCATCAACAGGTCAATTAATCAGTCTCTACCTCTGCTGCTGGCCTAACATATCATCAACAGGTTAAACCAGTTATGCATTAGGGGGCGCTATTAAACATTTTGGATGAAAAACGTTCCCGTTTTAAACAAGATATTTTGTCACGAAAAGATGCTCGACTATGCATATAATTGACAGCTTTGGAAAGAAAACACTCTGACGTTTCCAAAACTGCAAAGATATTGTCTGCGAGTGCCACAGAACTGATGTTACAGGAGAAACCCAGATAAAAATCCAACCAGGAAGTGCTGCATTTTTTGAAACCGCCTCATGCCAATGACTCCTTATATGGCTGTGAATGAGCTACGAATGAGCTTAGGCTTTCCACTTATTCTCCAAGGTGTCTACAGCATTGTGACGTCTTTTTAGGCATTTCCATTGAAGAATAGCCATAAGGGACCATATATAGCAAGTGGTCACATGGTGTCTCCCGCAGAAAATCTCCCGTAAAATACTGAGGTAGCCATTTTTCCAATCGCTTCTTATGAGAAACCAATTGCCTCGACGGATATATTATCGAATATGTTTGTTAAAAACACCTTGAGGATGGATCCTAAACAACGTTTGCCGTGTTTCGGTCGATATTATGGAGCAAAATTTGAAAAAAGTTTGCCGTTATAGTTGCAGCATTTTCCGGTCGATTTCTCAGCCAAGCATGATGAAGAAACGGGAGCTTTTTCGCCTACAAAAATAATATTTTGGGAAAAAAGGAACATTTGCTATCTAACTGGGAGTCTCCTGAGTGAAAACATCCGAAGTTCTTCAAAGGTAAATGATTTAATTTGGTTGATTTTCTTATTTTCGTGAAAATGTTGCCTGCTGCCAGTAGAGCCTAGCATAGCATTATTCCATTATAAACTTGCACAAATGCTTGTCTAGCGTTGGCTGTAACGCATATTTTGAAAATCTGAGACGACAGTGTTGTTAACAAAAGGCTAAGCTTGTTTGAATATATTTATTTCATTTGCGATTTTCATGAATAGCAAACGTATTTATGTTCGTTGCGTCATGCTAATTCGTTTGAGGCTATGATTACGCTCCCGGATACGGGATTGTTCGTCGCTAGAGGTTAACGAATCAGTCTCTACCTCTGCTGCTGGCCTATCAGCCCCTAGCCAGGGTTATTTAGCCAGCACTACAGATCACAGCTTCTCTGGCATTATGGGTATGACTTCATTCTTCCTTATAGTCAAGGACCCTGCTTACTGTGGGTGCTAAACAGCAGTCATATGTTATATGAAAATAGATGAACTACTCACTGTGGGTCACTTAGGGTGTCTGCCGTCTCCTTCAGCAAGTTGTCTTGAAGTACCTGAAGTTTAACATCACAATCATCATCGTCCTCTCTATCACAATCATCATCGTCCTCTCTATCGCAATCATCATCGTCTCTATCACAATCATCATCCTCTCTATCGCAATCATCGTCCTCTCTATCACAATCATCATCGTCCTCTCTATCACAATCATCATCGTCCTCTCTATCACAATCATCATCGTCCTCTCTATCACAATCATCATCGTCCTCTCTATCACAATCATCATCGTCCTCTCTATCACAATCATCATCGTCTCTATCACAATCATCGTCGTCTCTATCACAATCATCATCCTCTCTATCACAATCATCATCCTCTCTATCACAATCATCATCCTCTCTATCACAATCATCATCCTCTCTATCACAATCATCATCCTCTCTATCACAATCATCGTCCTCTCTATCACAATCATCATCGTCTCTATCACAATCATCATCGTCTCTATCACAATCACCATCGTCACTATCACAATCATCGTCACTATCACAATCATCGTCACTATCACAATCATCGTCGTCTCTATCACCATCATCATCGTCTCTATCACCATCATCATCGTCTCTATCACCATCATCATCATCATCAGTCACTATGACAATTATCGTCACTATCACAATCATCGTCACTATCACAATCATCATCATCACTATCACCATCATCATCGTCACAATCATCATCATCACTATCACAATCATCGTCACAATCATCATCATCACTATCACAATCATCGTCACAATCAATCATCGTCACAATCATCATCATCGTCACAATCACAATCATCGTCACAATCATCATCATCGTCACAATCACAATCATCATCACTATCACAATCATCATCATCACTATCACAATCATCGTCACAATCATCATCATCGTCACAATCACAATCATCGTCACAATCATCATCATCGTCACTATCACAATCATCATCACAATCATCATCACAATCATCATCACAATCATCATCACAATCATCATCACAATCATCATCACAATCATCGTCACAATCACAATCATCATCACTATCACAATCATCATCATCACTATCACAATCATCATCATCACTATCACAATCATCATCACAATCATCATCATCGTCACAATCATCATCACAATCATCATCATCGTCACAATCATCATCATCACAATCATCATCATCACAATCATCATCATCATCATCAGGTTAAAGACCTCTTCATCATTTTGATAATCATCTCCCTCAACACCATCCCACCTAACACAACACCCCCTCAATTTACTATAATATAGACTACTGACAGTGAAGACCACTCTCTATACTATAGTATAGACTACTGACAGTGAAGACCTCTATACTATAGTATAGACTACTGACAGTGAAGACCACTCTCTATACTATAGTATAGACTACTGACAGTGAAGACCTCTCTCTGTACTATAGTATAGACTACTGACAGTGAAGACCACTCTCTATACTATAGTATAGACTACTGACAGTGAAGACCACTCTCTATACTATAGTATAGACTACTGACAGTGAAGACCACTCTCTATACTATAGTATAGACTACTGACAGTGAAGACCACTCTCTATACTATAGTATAGACTACTGACAGTGAAGACCACTCTCTATACTATAGTATAGACTACTGACAGTGAAGACCACTCTATACTATAGTATAGACTACTGACAGTGAAGACCACTCTCTATACTATAGTATAGACTACTGACAGTGAAGACCTCTCTCTGTACTATAGTATAGACTACTGACAGTGAAGACCTCTCTCTATACTATAGTATAGACTACTGACAGTGAAGACCACTCTCTATACTATAGTATAGACTACTGACAGTGAAGACCTCTCTCTATACTATAGTATAGACTACTGACAGTGAAGACCACTCTCTATACTATAGTATAGACTACTGACAGTGAAGACCACTCTCTGTACTATAGTATAGACTACTGACAGTGAAGACCACTCTCTATACTATAGTATAGACTACTGATAGTGAAGACCACTCTCTATACTATAGTATAGACTACTGACAGTGAAGACCTCTCTCTATACTATAGTATAGACTACTGACAGTGAAGACCACTCTCTATACTATAGTATAGACTACTGACAGTGAAGACCTCTATACTATAATATAGACTACTGACAGTGAAGACCTCTCTCTGTACTATAGTATAGACTACTGACAGTGAAGACCACTCTCTATACTATAGTATAGACTACTGACAGTGAAGACCACTCTCTATACTATAGTATAGACTACTGACAGTGAAGACCTCTATACTATAATATAGACTACTGACAGTGAAGACCTCTCTCTATACTATAGTATAGACTACTGACAGTGAAGACCACTCTCTATACTATAGTATAGACTACTGACAGTGAAGACCACTCTCTATACTATAGTATAGACTACTGACAGTGAAGACCACTCTATACTATAGTATAGACTACAGACAGTGAAGACCACTCTCTATACTATAGTATAGACTACTGACAGTGAAGACCTCTCTCTGTACTATAGTATAGACTACTGACAGTGAAGACCTCTCTCTATACTATAGTATAGACTACTGACAGTGAAGACCACTCTCTATACTATAGTATAGACTACTGACAGTGAAGACCTCTCTCTGTACTATAGTATAGACTACTGACAGTGAAGACCACTCTCTATACTATAGTATAGACTACTGACAGTGAAGACCTCTCTCTATACTATAGTATAGACTACTGATAGTGAAGACCACTCTCTATACTATAGTATAGACTACTGACAGTGAAGACCTCTCTCTATACTATGGTATAGACTACTGACAGTGAAGACCACTCTCTATACTATAATATAGAGTACTGACAGTGAAGACCTCTATACTATAATATAGACTACTGACAGTGAAGACCACTCTCTATACTATAGTATAGACTACTGACAGTGAAGACCACTCTCTATACTATAGTATAGACTACTGACAGTGAAGACCTCTCTCTATACTATAGACTACTGACAGTGAAGACCACTCTCTATACTATAGTATAGACTACTGACAGTGAAGACCTCTCTCTATAATATAGACTACTGACAGTGAAGACCTCTCTCTATAGTATAATATAGACTACTCACAGTGAGAACCTCGTCCTTGCAGAAGCTAAGAGCCTCAGCCTGTTTGCTGGGGGGGAAGGCTGCGCTGAAGGCCTGGCAGGCAGCAGAGGCAGCGGGAGGATAGCTGTCACACTGAGACAGCAGCCAGTGGCCCATCACACTCTTCAGGTAGGGAGCAAGACTACGCCGCACCTAGGGTTATACAGAGATCAATGGGTTATAGAGAGATCAATGGGTTATTCAGAGATCAATGGGTTATTCAGAGATCAATGGGTTATTCAGAGATCAATGGGTTATAGAGAGATCAATGGGTTATAGAGAGATCAATGGGTTATACAGAGATCAATGGGTTATAGAGAGATCAATGGGTTATAGAGAGATCAATGGGTTATTCAGAGATCAATGGGTTATTCAGAGATCAATGGGTTATTCAGAGATCAATGGGTTATAGAGAGATCAATGGGTTATTCAGAGATCAATGGGTTATAGAGAGATCAATGGGTTATTCAGAGATCAATGGGTTATTCAGAGATCAATGGGTTATTCAGAGATCAATGGGTTATAGAGAGATCAATGGGTTATTCAGAGATCAATGGGTTATAGAGAGATCAATGGGTTATAGAGAGATCAATGGGTTATTCAGAGATCAATGGGTTATTCAGAGATCAATGGGTTATTCAGAGATCAATGGGTTATTCAGAGATCAATGGGTTATTCAGAGATCAATGGGTTATTCAGAGATCAATGGGTTATAGAGAGATCAATGGGTTATTCAGAGATCAATGGGTTATTCAGAGATCAATGGGTTATAGAGAGATCAATGGGTTATTCAGAGATCAATGGGTTATAGAGAGATCAATGGATTATAGAGAGATCAATGGGTTATAGAGAGATCAATGGGTTATAGAGAGATCAATGGGTTATTCAGAGATCAATGGGTTATTCAGAGATCAATGGCTTATAGAGAGATCAATGGGTTATTCAGAGATCAATGGCTTATAGAGAGATCAATGGGTTATTCAGAGATCAATGGGTTATAGAGAGATCAATGGGTTATAGAGAGATCAATGGGTTATAGAGAGATCAATGGGTTATAGAGAGATCAATGGGTTATAGAGAGCTCAATGGGTTATTCAGAGATCAATGGGTTATAGAGAGATCAATGGGTTATAGAGAGATCAATGGGTTATAGAGAGATCAATGGGTTATAGAGAGATCAATGGGTTATTCAGAGATCAATGGGTTATTCAGAGATCAATGGGTTATTCAGAGATCAATGGGTTATTCAGAGATCAATGGGTTATAGAGAGATCAATGGGTTATAGAGAGATCAATGGGTTATTCAGAGATCAATGGGTTATAGAGAGATCAATGGGTTATAGAGAGATCAATGGGTTATAGAGAGATCAATGGGTTATTCAGAGATCAATGGGTTATAGAGAGATCAATGGGTTATAGAGAGATCAATGGGTTATTCAGAGATCAATGGGTTATACAGAGATCAATGGGTTATACAGCGATCAATGGGTTATACAGAGATCAATGGGTTATAGAGAGATCAATGGGTTATTCAGAGATCAATGGGTTATTCAGAGATCAATGGGTTATACAGAGATCAATGGGTTATTCAGAGATCAATGGGTTATTCAGAGATCAATGGGTTATAGAGAGATCAATGGGTTATAGAGAGATCAATGGGTTATAGAGAGATCAATGGGTTATACAGAGATCAATGGGTTATTCAGAGATCAATGGGTTATAGAGATCAATGGGTTATTCAGAGATCAATGGGTTATAGAGAGATCAATGGGTTATTCAGAGATCAATGGCTTATAGAGAGATCAATGGGTTATTCAGAGATCAATGGGTTATAGAGAGATCAATGGGTTATAGAGAGATCAATGGGTTATAGAGAGATCAATGGGTTATTCAGAGATCAATGGGTTATAGAGAGATCAATGGGTTATTCAGAGATCAATGGGTTATAGAGAGATCAATGGGTTATAGAGAGATCAATGGGTTATTCAGAGATCAATGGGTTATTCAGAGATCAATGGGTTATTCCGTCTCCCACCTTCAGGACCAGCTGTAAAAACGCCTGCTGGGTGGCCTCTCTCACACGTCGGTCGTGGTCCTGAAATCAACAACATCAGAGTTCAAGTCCCACAAGGATCACATACAATATGCAAACACTTAAGACCCCCCCCCCCCCCCCTAACATCTCACTAAGACTCACCATTGAAATCTTGCAGTAGATCCTGGGCCAGTAAGGCAGAACTCCTTTAACGACCTCTGAGTCCCGCTCCTGACACATAGCCCCAAACTCCTGCACTGCCTGTAGGGGAGAAACAGAGAGCAAAATGTCAGAGCCTCCAGGACAGGGCTGGTGTGTGTGTGCACACAAGTCTAGAACATTCTTCTCCCAAGGGAACTGAAGCGACTGGTACTCTATCAGTCTTTATGGTATGTTGGTACTCTATCAGTCTTTATGGTATGTTGGTCCTCTATCAGTCTTCATGGTGTGTTGGTACTCTATCAGTCTTTATGGTGTGTTGGTACTCTATCAGTCTTTATGGTGAGTTGGTACTCTATCAGTCTTCATGGTGTGTTGGTCCTCTATCAGTCTTCATGGTGTGTTGGTCCTCTATCAGTCTTCATGGTATGTTGGTACTCTATCAGTCTTCATGCTATGTTGGTACTCTATCAGTCTTCATGGTGTGTTGGTACTCTATCAGTCTTCATGGTGTGTTGGTCCTCTATCAGTCTTCATGGTGTGTTGGTACTCTATCAGTCTTTATGGTATGTTGGTACTCTATCAGTCTTTATGGTGTGTTGGTACTATCAGTCTTTATGGTGTGTTGGTACTCTATCAGTCTTCATGGTATGTTGGTACTCTATCAGTCTTCATGCTATGTTGGTACTCTATCAGTCTTCATGGTGTGTTGGTACTCTATCAGTCTTCATGGTGTGTTGGTCCTCTATCAGTCTTCATGGTATGCTGCCGGTATTTTATTTTAATCTGCCCATGTTTTTTTTAGAGCCCAATTCAAACAGTCCCATTTTTTACCGCATTCTAGCTCAGATAAGCTTTTTATATCTCCTGCGCGGAGGGAGGTGTTTAGGATCGGAGGGAGACGTTTAGGAGCGGAGGGAGACGTTTAGGAGTGGAGGGAGACGTTTAGGAGTGGAGGGAGACGTTTAGGAGTGGAGGTAGACGTGGACCGATGTGCTGGCTAGTGTAGGAGTGGAGGTAAACATGAACCGATGTTCTGGCTAGTGTAGGAGTGGAGGTAGACGTGGACCGATGTGCTGGCTAGTGTAGGAGTGGAGGTAGACGTGGACCGATGTGCTGGCTAGTGTAGGAGTGGAGGTAGACGTGGACCGATGTGCTGGCTAGTGTAGGAGTGGAGGTAGACGTGGACCGATGTGCTGGCTAGTGTAGGAGTGGAGGTAGACGTGGACCGATGTGCTGGCTAGTGTAGGAGTGGAGGTAAACATGGACCGATGTGCTGGCTAGTGTAGGAGTGGAGGTAGACGTGGACCGATGTGCTGGCTAGTGTAGGAGTGGAGGTAGACATGGACCGATGTGGGTCTATTTTAATAAAATCCATTGAATATACACCATCACAAAGAAACCCATCATTAAATAGTTTTAGGCAGGTCCTAAGAAACATTATAGACCGATAAAATATTCATTTATTTAACTCTACACAAACAAAAACATATTTTTCTAAATATTAGCTAGCTGGCTAGCATTTATGAGTCCAGCAAACACGTTTCCTCACACGCTAGGAACGCATTTCCTCCGGTGTTATAATGAAAAGGTCTATTTCGGCGCCAAAACACAAGATTTATGGAGACTTGTGGGAGGACTGCTGATGACGTCACCCACACTGTATGTTCTTTCGGTAGTCTGATTGGTCCAGACTGAGGCGAAATCTGCATACGATGCATCCCAGACCACACCCCCCCCCCGAAGAGGTCAGACAGATCTGAACACAAAACCAGACCACAAAACGACTTTTGGGTGCGTCTACACCCGTCTTTTCAAATGTGATCTTCGTATTCTGATAGCAAAAGTCGCATGTAAGTGTTAAGTGTAGACACGACTTCAAAGCAGCGCGAAACGATGCTGAAATAGTTGACCACACGTGGGTAGGCTATTGATTCAAATCCTATTATAAGGATTGGATTACTTTGGGAGTCAACAATTCAACTGTACTAGCCTACGTTATTACAATATTTTTTGTAATTCAGTGATATTTATTCCCACAGTAATTCGTTCTGGATACATCTAGTTGTGGTTTAGAAAACAGAGAATTTTTATTTTTTATTTTATTTTATTTCAACCTTTATTTAACCAGGTAGGCAAGTTGAGAACAAGTTCTCAGTTACAATTGCGACCTGGCCAAGATAAAGCAAAGCAGTTCGACACAAACAACAACACAGAGTTACACATGGAGTAAAACAAACATACAGTCAATAATACAGTAGAAAAATAAGTCTATATACAATGTGAGCAAATGAGCTGAGATAAGGGAGGTAAAGGCAAAAAAAAGCCATGGTGGCAAAGTAAATACAATATAGCAAGTAAAACACTGGAATGGTAGATTTGCAGTGGAAGAATGTGCAAAGTAGAGATAAAAATAATGGGGTGCAAAGGAGCAAAATAAATAAATAAATACAGTAGGGGAAGAGGTAGTTGTTTGGGATAAATTATAGATGGGCTATGTACAAGTGCATGTGGTGGGTTATGTGAAGAGACGGGTGAAGTGACACGCCTCACAACGTTTTACCAGGATGAGTAGTAACGGGCGCTGCCTAGCAACCATCAAAAGCTTAAATAGTGCGTACCAATGCTGCCTCAGCATTACCAGCTACTAGATGACGCGATATGGTCATTCCAGCATCTGCATTGGCCGTAAAGCATTTACTGCGATGCGGCCTCTGTAGAAGTCAGGGCATTAATACTTCTTGAACTTCGCGGAACAGAACAGAGCTGTTGTGTAGGAAGATGTCAAGGAAGCGAGTTCGTGAATTTACAGGATGTACCTACCATCAACCAATCCTGCCAATGTGGAGCCCTCCACATCATTACAAAATTTGGGAGGCGCGATGCAGTACAAAGGTTGATTTGGCCTCTGTAAAAGTGTATATCTCTTTCCTTCTATTTCTCTAAGATCTTACCTTCAGTTTGGTGACTGTGTCTCTCTTAGATAGTTTCCTCAACACCAGGCGGAAGTCAGCATCAACCAGGTTGTCAATCTCCTCTGCCCCATGGACAGCAGGCACATAGCCCGGCTCTGTGGTCGTAGTGGTGCCGAACCCCACGAACCCGGGAACGACACCACTCTCCCGGGCCAGCAACTCGGCAGCCCGCCCGCTGCTGGACGGCTGGTGGTGGAAAATTGAACGAAATGTCAGATTCACAACTGGAGTTGTTAGGTAGTTATTTAGCACATTGACCATAACATTACCATAAGTAACACCGGGTAGCTCACTGACAAACTAGTCAATTGATTTCTAAGTTTGATTGTGTCAAACATGACATTCTGGAAAGTTATGCTGGCGTGAACTTTGAATTGGCAAGTTAACGTTACCTAATGGGTCGGTGCCAACCGGGATCCTTGGGAATAGGACATCCCAACTCTGATCAACACACCATTGAAGTTGACATTTAAAACGGTATGGGTAAGAGGTTATGATTTAGGGTAGGGAAGTCCCAATGATCCCGGATATCACCCAGCTTGTCTAATGTTTTGTAGCTAGCTAAGCTAACTACACAGATATCGTGACTAACGTTAGAATAGCGAGATAATGTTTATCTGGCTCAATCGATAGCAGAGGCGAGGTAACTTACCCGGACGTTTCCTTTCGTTCGCTGTTTATTCTTTCCTCCCATTTTATGTATTTATTTTTTTTACAGATTAAGTTAACTTTCAAACATTAGATAACGAGCCAAAGCCACAAAAAAAAAAGCATGGGGTTTGAAAATGGAAAACACGTCACTACAGTTACCCGGAAAAACCGTAAAAAAATACCGGAAACACGTCATCATAGCGCAGCTAGAACAAGGAGCAAGATGTTTCACCGGATGTGCAAAAAAGACTCCTGAATACTAGTAGACCACATAAAAACCAAAACATATGTTTCACCGGATGTATAAATCTGAAGAATGGAAATATGAAGAGAGAAAACCCAGTGGCCAACAAGTGGAGCGAGATGGAACTGGACCTACTTTCTGCTGATCGTGGAAAAGGACGATCTCAATAAAGTTTTCTGTTCTCAAAGCAATAATCTGTTAAGAACAGAATACACTGAGTTTTGTAGACGTGACCCTATAACAACATGTTTGTTGTTTACAAGGAGTGCACGGGCGAAGTGACTTATTGCACATGTGTACCTCACAGTGAAGTTATTCACTAACGGGAATATGCAAATATGTATTTCTATAAACTAGAGTTCCAGTGAGGATTTCCTACACTGAAAAATGTGTTACAGCTGTTGATAAGTCATTGATAATAATACAGCAATTGTTTTCATGTCATAACATTAATATATATAAGGGGGGGGGGGGGGGTCATAGCTATTTGCAATAAAATTCATGTTTAACCCTTTATCATGGTTGGTGTCTTGATGGATTTGTCCAAATTCCTGTGCCATAAAACACAACTTTTCTGTCCTTGCATTTACGGCAGTGTAAGTTTTTGTTATATTAAGCATTAGTCAGTTAAATTAGATATTGAACTTGAACCGTGTAAAAATCTGACCGTTTTCTGTTGTTGTACAGAGGTCTCAGAAACGCAGTGTAACTTCTGTAGTGTGTATTGTCTCCTTATATTACAGGGTGAAAACCGTTTTCATGGGCACACAAATCCTAAATAATAAATGCGATGGCAAAAATCGAATGCTTCTAAAACCAACACACAAAAAAAAGTCACCTTATCTTGATACTTACAAAGCCTGAATTGATGCTGTTATTAATAAGTGGTTCTTCAATAATGATGTATAATACTTGTTGGATGTTGGACTAGTTGCATATTCATTTAGTATTCAGCTGATTAGTGGTTTTCAAACATTATCATCAGATCCAGGAAGGAGTTTTCTGAATGACAGTCAAGTGTTGAACAACAACAGTTCATGGAGAAACCAGCTTCCCCCTGAAACTAAGACAGCAGAGCTAATGGCCTGCATCTAATTTATTTCTTTACGCTCTTTGCATGCTTTGGGGGGGCTATTTTAGGCCCAATATGTACAATTATATAATATTGAGGTCCTTAAAAATCACAATTTTAGAGCTTGAAAAATAATTTGTCTTGCCAATGTCTGTATGAACACTGCTTAAAGAATGTATAGTCCTAGACATGTTGTTGGATACAGTGGCATTCGGAAAGTATTCAGACCCCTTGACTTTTTCCACATTTTGTTACGTTACAGCCTTGTTCTAAAATGGATGAAATTACAAGTATAAAGATCCTTTGCTATGCGACTCCACATTGATCTCAGACAGAATGGTCCAACCTGATCTTGACTCCTGCCGGCTGCCTTTAAATTTTGAAGATATTTCTGTAAGGGGTCCTTATTGCAGTGTAATTACAAGAGTAATGACACTGTTACGAGTGTTGTAGTTCATTGTAATAACTCAGTTACAAGTGTAATAACAACATGTAACTGGTGATAATTGCAGTCTGTAATTACAGAGGTGCAACAACGAATGTTTGTTACCACGTTTGTTCCAAATGGGCAAGTTTCCACAAAATTCACCGATTTAGTGCTTCCTTTCTTCTCAGCTGCATCCGATTTAGTAATAACTATCACAAGGTTGTAATCTCTTGTGGACAGATTTATGCGACATTTCGTTGTGTTACAGCCTAAAATCAAAATGGATTAAAAAATATTTAAAGAATCTCACCCATCTACAACACTTCAATGAAAACATGTTTTTTTTTGCCATTTTTTGCAAATGTATTGAAAATGTAAATTATAAATATCTCATTTACGTAAGTATTCACACCCCCTGAGGCAATACTTTGTAGAAGCACCTTTTGCAGCGATTACTTCTGTTGAGTCTTTCTGGCTGAGTCTCTAAGAGCTTTTCTACACCTGGATTGTGCAAATTTTCAAAGTTTGTCAAACTCAAAACTCAGGGACATTCACAGTCTTCTTGGTATGCAACTCCAGTGTAGATTTGGCCTTGTGTTTTAGGTTATTGTTCTGCTGAAAGGTGAATTCGTCTCCCATTCGTCTGGTGGAAAGCAGACTGAACCAGGTTTTCCTCTAGGATTTTGTGCTGATCTCCATTATTTTTCATTTTTAACCTGAAAAACTCCCAAGTCCTTAACGATTACAAGCATACCCATAACATGATGCAGCCAGCACTATGCTTGAAAATATGAAGAGTGGTACTCAGTAATGTGTTGTATTGGACTTTCCCCAAACATAACACTTTGTATTCTACACTAAATGTGAATTGCTTTGCCATTTTTTTTTTCAGATTTACTTTAGTGCCTTGTTACAAACAGGATGCATGTTTTGGAAAATTTGTATTCTGTAAAGGCTGCCAATTTTTCACACTGTCAATTAGGTTAGTATTGTGGAGTAGCTACAATGTTGTTGATCCAAATAGCGTAGGGACGAAATCGAGTGGTTTGCTTCCAAAAACTGGGCCGCAACTGGGTGGGTCCAGTTTTTGCATCTAATGGTGCTACGATGCTCCGAGATTCATACTTTTAATTTGTGCTTTTAATTTTGACCAAAAGGACAATAAGATACATCAAAATCAAATCAAACTTTATTTGCGCCGAATACAACAAGTGTAGACTTTACCGTGTGTCACGCCCTGACCTTAGTTATCTCTGTTTTCTTTATCATTTTTGGTTCGGTCAGGGTGTGACGAGGGTGGGTATGCTTGTTTTTTGTATTGTCTAGGGGGTTTTGTATTGTCTACAGGTTTTGGTAGGTCTAGGTAAGTCTATGGTGGCCTGAATTGGTTCCCAATCAGAGGCAGCTGTTTATCATTGTCTCTGATTGGGGATTATATTTAGGTAGCCATTTTCCCTTTTGGTTTTGTGGGTTCTTGTTCTACGTTTAGTTGCCTGTCTGCACTAGCCATATTAGCGTATCGGTTTGCTCAGTTCTTTAATAAATAAGAATGTACGCTTACCGCGCTGCGCCTTGGTCCACTTCATACGACGACCGTGACACTGTAAAATGCTTTACTTTACAAGTCCTGAACCAACAGTGTAGACCTCACAGTGAAATGCTTTACTTTACAAGTCCTTAACCAACAGTGTAGACCTCACAGTGAAATGCTTTACTTTACAAGTCCTTAACCAACAGTGTAGACCTCACAGTGAAATGCTTTACTTTACAAGTCCTTAACCAACAGTGTAGACCTCACAGTGAAATGCTTTACTTTACAAGTCCTTAACCAACAGTGTAGACCTCACAGTGAAATGCTTTACTTTACAAGTCCTGAACCAACAGTGCAGTTCAAGAAGAAGAAACTATTTACCAAGTAGACTAAAATAAAAAATTATAATAAAAAGTAACACAATGAGAATAACAATAATGAGGCAATATACAGGGGGTACCGAGTCAGTGTGCAGGGGTACAGGCTAGTTGAGGTAATCTGTACATGTAGGTGGGGGTGAAGTGACTATGCCTAGGTAACAAACAAACAGCTGGTAGCAGCAGTGTACAAGAGGGGAGGGGAGGGAAGGGAGGGGAGGGGGGGGGGGGTTAAATAGCTGCCTTAGTGGAGGACGTGATAACACCTTTGATTGGGATCTGTTTCCCTGTTTGGGTGTGGTTGAAGGATCTACATTTGTAAGTGCTATTGCATTGAGCGCAGCCATTGGCTCAAATAGACGAGTGTGCAGGGATATTTCAGGGTGGTAGAGTCAGAGTTTACCAATTGAATACAATATGTCACAATACATTATTTACCATTCATTTCTATTCTCTTCCGCTCAGACGCACCGTGGCGTTCGAGGCTTGGTCCATGGCAAAATGCTCATGGCTACGGAACAGTACGCATCCACTACCTGAGCATCGTGACTCCCAGCCCCTGGGAGTCATCTGAGACCTGAGTGTGACTGTTGGTACTAACCGCTCAGCCATAACAGAGAATCCCGCTGCAGGGAGGTTCTGTGAGCCCAGGATTGTGAGAGGACCTGGGAGTTTTTCCTCTTGAACAGGAGTTGCTACTCCACGATCCAGTAGTCGTCATCATGTTTTGGATGTGTGGAGCAGTGGAGGCTGGTGACTTGAAACAATTTAGGAGGATGGGAGATTCACGGTATAGGCGCGGAACGCACGGAGACCACAAAGTGTCTTTCAAAAAAATCTTCAAGGACTGATTATTTGAGCCTAAAAACATTTAATAAAGACATTCAGGTGGCCTGAAGAACTGAACAACCGTAGCCTTCTACCTTGGTTTGATTTGAGTGCAGCTGATATCTAATGTCTCGAGCAGAATAAAAGCTAACTATTTCCCTTCACCTGTCTCAGCAAGGGAGTATCCACCATGAGACCCTTCTGGTGTTAATCACGGTGCCTCCACAAACCAACCCCTCTACACAATCTGTAGCCACGAGTTGAAGCAAGCACTGTTCTGTGGGCCCGAAGGAGGCAGGGGGAGAGTGTTTGGTAGGAAGAGAACGTTTGGGGAGGAAGAGTAGGATGAGGAGGAGGAAGACGAGGGGGAGGAAAGCATTGTGGAAGAGTGTTCGGGAGAAGGAGGAGAGCGAGAGCTGGATATCATCATGATGTCTCTGGGATAGAGAGGAGGACCACAGAGTGATGGGGCAGCCTGGTCTCATACAGTAGACATAACATATTAAAATGAAATCCGAGACACTAAAATGTGTATGATACGTTATGTTTGGTATGGTTACATAAGACAGAAGCTTAGTTAATTAAAAAACTAAAGGAGGATGGTTGGTCTGGGCGGATGGGTAGACTTATGACTGAAAGGTTGCGTGTTCGAATCTCATCACGGACAACGTTAGCATTTTACCTAATTAGCAACTTTTCAACCTCTTACTACTTTCTAGCTAGTTTGCAACTACTTAGCATGTTAGCTAACCGTTCCCTTAATCCTTTCAGCTTAACATTAAACCTTTTGGATAATCCTACCACTAACCCTATTCCTAACTTTAACCCTTAAATCTAACTCCTAAACTTAACCCTAACCTTAACCCTTAGCCTAATCAGTGTCCCGGGAAACCAGCCCTTAAAGTCTGTCCCATTGCGTGGAAAATAAGTAAAAAAATATATTTTGACAGGCAGTCCCATTGAGACCAATGTCTCTTTCACAAGGGAGCGCTGTATACACATAATTTACAAAATACAATTTAATACAAATATACCAAAATGACACATTCCAGAAAAACAATCACATGAATCGTCTTTAACATATTCAACAGGGCTTTGATTAGATCCTTTAGTTTGACTGTCTTTTACAAAAAATGTTTGCTGGTTGCTGTCTTAGCGACTGTCCTGCTTCTTCTTCTGTGACTGTCCCACCCAACCTGGTCTCAGAGCATTTTGTATTATCTTGTATTTAAATCCGAGATGCTCCATTTAGTATGATGTGTTACGTTTCGTATGGTATGTATTAATTTGTGGATGTCCATTATCCTTTTTTACGATATGTTACAAATCTGCAAAAAAAAATGACAATATGTTACAAATTTGCGAAACGTATGATGTGTTAGGTTAGATTACTCGTTGGTTATTACTGCATTGTCGGAACTAGAAGCACAGGCATTTCGCTACACTCGCATTAACATCTGCTAACCATGTGTATGTGACCAATAAAACTTGATTTGAATTCCAATTTGTGGCTAATTGGAATAGCTAGGTGGCTAACACTAACGTTAGTTAGGCTTAGTCCTATAATAAAATGGAAATTCAATGGAAATTCTCAATTGATCATGCTTTTTAGGCTAGGCTTAATCTCAGTGTTTCAACAACTCACGTGAGCTCGTAAAATGACATGTTTAAGATATGTTACTGTATGATTGGTTAAGATATGATCACATGTTTAAGATATGTTACTGTATGATTGGTTAAGACATGATCACATGTTTAAGATATGTTACTGTATGATTGGTTAAGACATGATCACATGTTTAAGATATGTTACTGTATGATTGGTTAAGACATGATCACATGTTTAAGATATGTTACTGTATGATTGGTTAAGACATGATCACATGTTTAAGATATGTTACTGTATGATTGGTTAAGACATGATCACATGTTTAAGATATGTTACTGTATGATTGGTTAAGACATGATCACATGTTTAAGATATGTTACTGTATGATTGGTTAAGACATGATCACATGTTTAAGGTATGATTGGTCAAGACATGTTTTATGATTGTACATTATGATTGTAATAAACATTCTAAAAAATATAAACCTAACATGGAACATTTTCAACTATTTTACTGAGTTACAGTTCTTATAAGGAAATCAGTCAATTAAAATAAATTCATTCGACCCTAATCTATGGATTCCACATGACTGGGCAGGGGTGTAGCCATGGGAGGGCACATGCCCACCCACTGAGGAGCCAAGCCAGCCAATCAGAATTTGTTTTCCCCCACAAAAGGGCTTTATTACAGACAGAAATACTCCTCAGTTTCATCAGCTGTCCAGGTGGCTGGTCTCAGATGATCCCTCAGGTGAAGAAGCCAGATGTGGAGGTCCTGGGCTGGCGTGGTTACACGTGGTCTGCGGTTGTGAGGCCGGTTGGACGTACTGCCAAATTCTCTTAAACAACATTGGAGGCGGCTTATGGTATAGAAATTAACATTAAAGTCTCTGGCAACAGCTCTGGTGGACATTCCTGCAGTCAGCATGCCAATTGGATGCGTCCTCAACTTGAGACATCTGTGGCGTTGTGTTGTGCGACAAAACTGCACATTTTAGAGTGGCCTTTTATTGTCGACAGCACAAGGTGCACCTGTATAATAATACCTCTGCTTAATCAGCTTATTGATCTTATTTATGCCACACCTGTCAGGGGGATGGATCCTCTTGGCAAAGGAGAAATGGTCACTAACAGGGATGTAAACAACATTGTGCACAAATTGAGAGAAATAAGCTTTTTCTGCAAATGAAACATTTTTGGGATCTTTTTTTTATTTTAGCTCATGAAACATGGGACCAACACTTCACATGTTGAGTTAATATTTTTTGTTAAGTGTAGTTTTGGTGCGCATAGAATGGAATCATGAGTGCATTCAGATGTATGGTCCGCGCAAACTTTATTTCACAAACAACGAGTCATTTTGTTTAGGACAATCCAGCGTATGATGTCATCTTGTACATAAAAACAGTGACCAGAAATATCGACACTAAATTACTTCAGTTACAGTGCTTTCAGAACGTATTCAGATCCCATGGCTTTCCACTTTTTGTTTTAAGGTTACAGCCTTATTCTAAAAATGATTCAATCACCCCCCCCTCAATCTACATAAAATACTCCACAATGACAAAGCAAAAACTGTTTTGAATTTTTTAGAAAATTTGTTAAAAATAAAAACAGAAATATTACATTTAAGTATTCAGACTCTTTATTGATTTAAATAATTATTCAGACCCTTTCCTCAGTATTTTGTTGAAGCACCTTTGGCAGCGATTACAGCCTCAAGTCTTCTTGGGTATGATGCTACAAGCTTGGCACACCTGTATTTGGGGAGTTTCTCCCATTCTTCTCTGCAGATCCTCTCAAGCTCTGTCAGGTTGGATGGGGAGTGTTGCTGCACAGCTATTTTCAGGTCTCTCTAGAGATGTTTGATCGGGTTCAAGTCCGGGCTCTGGCTGGGCCACTCAAGGACATTCAAACTTCTCCCGGGTCGTGGTCCTGTTGGAAGGTGAACCTTCACCCCAGTCTGAGGTCCTGAGTGCTCTGGAGCAGGTTTTCATTCAAGGATCTCTGTACTTTACTCTGTACGTCTTTCCCTCGATCCTGACTAGTCTCCCAGTCCCTACCACTGAAAAACATTCCTACAGCATGATGCTGCCACCACCATGCTTCAGCGTGGGGATGGTATTGGCCAGGTGATGACGCTTGGAGGAAGAGTTCAACATCGGTTTCATCAGACCAGAGAATCTTGTTTCTCATGGTCTGAGTCTTTCGGTGCTGTTTGGCAAACTCCAAGCGGGTTGTCATGTGCCTTTTAATGAGGAGTGGCTTCAGTCTGGCCAATCTACCACAAAGGCCTGATTGGTGGAGTGCTGCAGAGATGGTTGTCCTTCTGGAAGGTTCTCCTCTTCTCTCCACAGAGGAACTCTAAAGCTCTGTCAAAGTGACCATTGGGTTCACCTCCCTGACCAAGGTCCTTCACCCCAATTGCTCAGTTTGGCCTGGCGGCCAGCTCTAGAACAAGTTATGGTTCCAAACTACTTCAATTTAAGAATGATGGAGGACACTGCGCTCCTGGGGACCTTCAATGCAGCAGAAATGTTTTGGTACCCTTCCCCAGATCTGTGCCTCAACATAATCCTGTCACGGAGCTCTATGGACAATTCCTTCGACCTCATGGCTTGGTTTTTGCTCTGACATGCACTGTCAACTGTGGGACCTTACATAGACAGGTGTGTGCCTTTCCAAATCATGTCCAATCAATTGAATTTACCACAGGACTCCCCCTATCAAGTTGTAGAAATGTCTCAAAAATAACACACCTGAGATCATTTAAGTCTAATAGCCAAATACTTATACACGGTTCTGATTTTAATAAATGCGCAAATATTCAAAGAAATCTGTTTTCACTGTCATTATGGGGTATCCGGTGTAGATTGCAAGTTCAAAGCGGCCATCACTCAAAACCCCCAGAGAGCTCAGACATCAGGTATAGCATGTTATGGTACAGGCACGTTGTATCCAAACCTGCCATTTTCATCCCGTATGAGTGTAAAGGGTTAAAGGATCAGTCCAAAACCAGATTTTCTTGTGTTTATATACAATGTCCAAAATGGAGGATGGAAGAATATTGAAAATGTCAAATGCTTTTTAGTGTAAAAGCTGTTTGAGAAAGGATGACCTGAAACTCCGGCCTGTTCTTGGTGGAATGGAGTATTGGCCTGCTTGGTGATATCAATGTTCTATTAACCAATAAGAACATACCAAAACCTCTGCCCAATAAGAGCTCGTTTTCAATGTTCCCCTCCCCCACTCAGAAGACCAGACAGTCAAAGCAAAATCTTTGCTTGAGAAATAGCACCTAGCTAAGAAGCATTCCCCCCCCTCCCCCCCATCTCTCACAGTAAGATACTTAGTTGTTAGCCAGAGAGGATTTGACATTTGCAAAAAAAAATATTTTTAACAGCTGCTTTTGAACTTTTAAAATTAATAAAATAAAAACAATTGACAGGAATGAAGTGCCTTTTATTTTGAAAGGAGAACATAAAAAGCAACGCAGTGACATCATCAATCCATCCATGTCATCTCTCCTTCCATCACACAGTAACCACGCAGGACGGTGCCTACACAATACGCCAAACGCTTTGGACTTTAAATAAAACATAGAAAAACCAGGTTGGGGAGGGCTGGGGGGGGCATAGTGGCAGGGGGTTAGGTGGTCAAAAGGGTAGAGGTCATGTTCAGTCATCTTCATCCCAGTCTTTCTTGCCTGTGGGGGCTTTGGGTCCACCTGCCGGTTTGGCCATGATGATCTGAGAAACACACACACACACACAGTCAGTCATTCTACCATTGTGAACATTGTTGTTGATCTGGCTTCCTGTAAACATGCAGCATGCATTCACACACTGTCAGTTGCTACAGAAACATCAAACATGGTTATATCACAGCAGTGTGCGAGCATTCGCCTGAAAATAAAAGAAAATAACGTTATGGTTATTGTCACACGGTAGCACTACAGTCTCATTAACATGGTTATCTTGTTATATTTAAAAACACACAGCTGTGAGAGTGAGTATCCATGCCATTTCCCCATCACAAATATATACCCCCCCCCCCCATTAACAGTGCATATCCAAAACACACAAACATGACAGCAAGGTATCTGCAGGTTCCATGAAATGTAATTTCTTTAATAACGTTTTAATGAAACTCGGAATGCAACTTAATATCGAGTGAGGTGGCAACAACTACGCAGCGACACAACACACAGGAAACACCGTAGACCTTCTAACACTGAATCTAAGACTTAAGGCCTTTAATCAGATAAATGTATTTAAGAAACCGAAGACACCCTGTGAGTGAGTGTTTTTGCCGTGCCATTTGACCATCACACACAGTGAGTGTTTTTGCCGTGCCATTTGACCATCACACACAGTAGGTGTTTCCGTGCCCCCCCGTCACACACAGTGAGTGTTTCCGTGCCCCCCCCGCCACACAGCGAGTGTTTCCGTGCCCCCCCCGCCACACAGTGAGTGTTTCCGTGCCCCCCTTCACACAATGAGTTTTTCCGTGCCCCCCCCCTTCACACACAGTGAGTGTTTCCGTGCCCCCCCCTTCACACACAGTGAGTGTTTCCGTGCCCCCCCCTTCACACACAGTGAGTGTTTCCGTGCCCCCCCCTTCACACACAGTGAGTGTTTCCGTGCCCCCCCCTTCACACACAGTGAGTGTTTCCGTGCCCCCCCCTTCACACACAGTGAGTGTTTCCGTGCCCCCCCCTTCACACACAGTGAGTGTTTCCATGCTCCCGCCCCCCGTCCCCGTCCCCCAGCACCTGTCAGTGTGTACTCTGTCCTGTTCAGAAAGGTTAGTGGTGTGTGTCAAAATGTTCAGGCTCGTCTCCCTCGTCCTTGTCCCAGTGGCCTTGCTGTTTAGGAGCCCGGGGCCCACCTGCTGGCTTAGCCATGATAATCTACACACAAACACCCCCCCCCCACCACAAACACACAGATTAACACACATCCTGTACATTTTCTACAGGATCCATGGTGGCTAATGAGAACTCGGGAAAGAGAAGTGAAGACGGCAATTAAAAAGATGAAAACAACATTTTACTCCGATTGACCTGCAATGAGAAGATGAGTGTGTGTGTGTGTGTGTGTGTGTGTAGCTGGTCCAGTAGGAGCACAGTGAATGAAAGTGGTAGGGATGTGTACGCCACCCCCCCGTCCCCCACTTCAAGACAAATTGGATACGTATCTAGCTAGATACATGGGCTCGGATACGATATACAGGAACTAAACTTTTAGTTCGGTTAGAGGAACGAGTCGATGGGATTCGGGTCGATGTACAAACACATCCATCTAAATTCAAAATCTCCCGCAGGCGGAGCTCATGAGTCGACACGAGTAAATATCATCTATGGTGCAAGTAGGAACTGGGTGGTTTCGAGCTCTGAATGTTGATTGGCTGACCAGCCATGGTATAATACACCCCCCCCCCCAAAAAAAAAATGTAGGGCCCTAATTACGTTGATAACCCGTTTATACTAGCAATAAGGCACCTCGGGGGATTGTGATATATAGCCAATATACCACAGCTAAGGACTGTGTCCAGGCACTCCGCGTTGCATCGTGCTTAAGAACAGCCCTTAGCCGTGGTATATTGGCTGTATACCACACCCCCCCGGGCCTCGTTGCATATGAAGTAGGCCCCAGAGACCAGCCCACTATTGGATGGTACAGACGTATACTTTGATCCCAACGATCTGAAATCAAAACACATTTGAGGTTGTAACGTATCAATGAACCCAGTCTGTGTGTGTGTGTGTGTGTGTGTGTGTGTGTGTGTACCTGGTCTACTCGGAGCACGGTGATAGCAGCGTTGGTAGCTAGTTTGATACCCCAGTGTTTGACCAGGAAAGGCTCCAGGATCCCAGCTTCAAGCATGTCCTTCAGAGCAGCACCCTCTCCCTGTGAACACATACATTACACACAACCCGTCAGCTTTGTAAAGAAACCATTTTTTTTTTAAAAAGGCACGCTTATACACCTCCATGGAAATCAACAGAACCTTAATGTCTTGAAGTGCACTGGATTTAATGAGCCTGGCGTGCCAGCAGAGCTTCATTGGAAAACATCTGCCAACCTGGTACACTGGGCAAACTAAACCAAGTGCACCTTGTCACGTATAAGGACCCGCCCCCCCCGCCCCGAAAAAAAACAGGAAATGCAACAGGAAGAGACTTGTCACACACCTCGATGTCAAAGCCCATGTTCTTGTTGCCCTCATGATGCACGGCGTACAATTTGGAGATGAGCTCGTTTCCCTTGATGCCAGAGTTCTCTGCCAACGCTCTGGGCACCGCCTCAAACGCCTCAGCAAACTTCTTAATGGCATACTGCTCCAGACCAGGACACGACTAGAGAGAGGAGGAGGGGGGGGGGGGTCAGGCAAAGTTGTTCATGACACACTGCTCCAAGACCGGAAACGACTAGAAAGGGAGTCATACTAGTTAAGTGTGTTTAAAAACGACACATTCGTAAACACACACACACACTTCCGTGTTCCGTACCTCTCCGTATGACGTGATCTGTCTAGCCAGTTCTATCTCTGTGGCTCCGGCACCTGGCACCAGTCTCTTGTCTCGGACCAGAACCTTGAAGGTGTTGACCCCGTCGTCGATGGCTCGCTCGATATCATCCATCCGGTTGTCAGTGGATCCTCTAATTACCAGGGTGGAGATGGCACCATCCTCTTTCTCTGGGAAGGAGGAGGAAGAGAGGTGGAAAGAGAACGACTATGAGATGGCACCATTGCAGACTGTGTCTATAGATCGTGGACCACAGGGAGAGACTTTAAGTGAGTTTGTTTTGTTTTTCCAAACATACAGAAATGACGAAGTTTTTGAAAACGACAAGACTTTTAGTTGGGAAGTCTGTTCTCACCGTGTTTGAAGACCACCACCTGAGTGTCTCCGACCTCATCCAGGTAGACACTGTCACAGTGACCCATTTCCTCTGGAGTGGGAGGGGTCTGGGGGGGGGACATAGGAATGGTCCGTTTCAGTTTTGACTTGGAAGAAGCACAACTTACATTCATTTATTTTATCGTGTTGATTGTCTGGGGCCAAGTTAACCTCCCCTTTTCATGTTAGAAAGTCAGGACCCTCATGCATTTAGGGAAAGAGGATTATTCATTCTTTTAATAATACATTATTTTGTACATGTATTAAAATAAGTTTGACCAATTCCAGTCCCCTTACTTACGGGTCCTCCACAGGATAATGTTTATGATGGACCAAAAAGCTCAGTTCTAGTGACTTAAAACACTTTTTTAAAAAAAACTAATATGAATAAAGATACCGACACTAAAATATAAGTCTCGCCTCCAAATCAGCCCAAGGGCTCCCTCTTAAGGGCTCCCTCTTAAGGGCTCCCTCTTAAGGGCTCCCTCTTAAGGGCTCCCTCTTAAGGGCTCCCTCTTAAGGGCTCCCTCTTAAGGGCTCCCTCTTAAGGGCTCCCTCTTAAGGGCTCCCTCTTAAGGGCTCCCTCTTAAGGGCTCCCTCTTAAGGGCTCCCTCTTAAGGGCTCCCTCTTAAGGGCTCCCTCTTAAGGGCTCCCTCTTAAGGGCTCCCTCTTAAGGGCTCCCTCTTAAGGGCTCCCTCTTAAGGGCTCCCTCTTAAGGGCTCCCTCTTAAGGGCTCCCTCTTAAGGGCTCCCTCTTAAGGGCTCCCCTCTTAAGGGCTCTGTTGAAAAGCTGTCCCTAAATCATGTTTGAAACTACAGCTGATTTTGTAAAACGACACAGTTTGACGGTAGTAGAGAAATAAACCTGGGCGGGATCCCAGTTTCCAATCGCTACCAGGTTAATTTCTCTACTCCAGTCAACTGTGTCATTTTACAAAATGAGCTGTAGTTTGTACATGTAATACAGATACACAATAATGTATTATTAAAATAAATGAATAATCCTCTTTCCCTAAACACACACGATGGTCCTGACTTAACATAAAAATGGGGAGGTTAACAGGAACAACAAAAGGACAAAGCTGTTTTCATGGGGCACATGTAACTTTGAGTCTGGAGTGTAACGTTCATCTTGCATAGATCACATAACAAGCCGGCTGGGTAAATGGGTAAACCCGTCTACTGTGGGGATAGGATTTTGTTTAAACAGTACATGGTGAAAACAGTAACGTGGACAGATCCATCCTGGGAATAACTTCCGCAGCAGCGACTGTAGGCGTACACACCGTTGTCTTGAGTTGAGAACCGTGGCGGTGCGCATTACGGACTAATTGGGCGCCAGATAGCCGGGCCTGGTAGCCTAGCAGGTTCAGAGCGCCGGGCCAGGTAGCCTAGCGGGTCAGCGCGCCGGGCCAGGTAGCCTAGCGGGTTAGAGCGCCGGGCCAGGTAGCCTAGGGGTTCAGGGCGCCGGGCCAGGTAGCCTAGCGGTTCAGAGCGCAGGGCCAGGTAGCCTAGCGGTTCAGAGCGCCGGGCCAGAAGGCCTAGCGGTTCAGGGCGCCGGGCCAGGTAGCCTAGGGGTTCAGGGCGCCGGGCCAGGTAGCCTAGCGGTTCAGAGCGCCGGCCAGGTAGCCTAGAGGTTCAGAGCGCAGGGCCAGGTAGCCTAGCGGTTCAGAGCGCCGGGCCAGAAGGCCTAGGGGTTCAGGGCGCCGGGCCAGGTAGCCTAGCGGTTCAGGGCGCCGGGCCAAGTAGCCTAGCGGTTCAGAGCGCCGGGCCAAGTAGCCTAGCGGTTCAGAGCGCCGGGCCAAGTAGCCTAGCAAGGCACTTGACCCTAAATGCTTCTTTAAGTTGTTCTGGATAAGATCATCTGCTAAATGACTCAATGTAAAATATGAAACTCCCGTCATGTAAACATAGCAGTGTCAGCGACAACCACGCATGTCAGTTCAGCGCGCACTGTAACAGTAATGTATTTATTAGGGAAAACATTTATGGAGGAATATATTTCGTAGAACAGACATGAATCTGTATTAGGCTGTCATCACCTCAAGAGGTCCATGGATGCAAGCCTTGCACGATTAATAAAATTAACCAATATATTCCTGTGTAGTTACCGACTGGTTTTCTGATTCACACCCCTACTTTGTGTAACTGTCTGTATTCCCAGTCACGTGAAATCCATAGATTAGCGCCTAATGAATATATTACAATGGACTGAGTTCCTTGTATGAAGGAAACAAACCATTGGGTACGAATACAGTCAACACCCACGCTACCCTGTCAGTAAGGAGGAACTCACCAGTCTAGGCAGGGCCACAGCGCCGACCGTCTTACACAGTCTCCTCAGATCCCATTTAGAGTTCAGCCTGCAGGAGACACGGGTTTAGTAACACAGAGAGACAGGATCCTGAAAGGACCAGCCGCTAATGTTCAGTACCACCACCAGTAAGACCTACCAGCTACCCCATGTAACCCCTTGACTAAAACTCTCAAAACCATCTTAACTGACGAACTAGAGCAGCTGGTACCCTACCTGACGACCATGAGCTGGGACCCTACCTGACGACCATGAGCTGGGACCCTACCTGACGACCATGAGCTGGGACCCTACCTGACGACCATGAGCCGGGACCCTACCTGACGACCATGAGCCGGGACCCTACCTGACGACCATGAGCCGGGACCCTACCTGACGACCATGAGCCGGGACCCTACCTGACGACCATGAGCCGGGACCCTACCTGACGACCATGAGCCGGGACCCTACCTGACGACCATGAGCCGGGACCCTACCTGACGACCATGAGCCGGGACCCTACCTGACGACCATGAGCCGGGACCCTACCTGACGACCATGAGCCGGGACCCTACCTGACGACCATGAGCCGGGACCCTACCTGACGACCATGAGCCGGGACCCTACCTGACGACCATGAGCCGGTACCCTACCTGACGACCATGAGCCGGTACCCTACCTGACGACCATGAGCTGGTACCCTACCATGAGCTGGTACCCTACCTGACGACCATGAGCTGGTACCCTACCAAGAGCCGGGACCCTACCTGACGACCATGAGCCGGGACCCTACCTGAAGACCATGAGCTGGTACCCTACCTGACGACCATGAGCTGGTACCCTACCATGAGCTGGTACCCTACCTGACGACCATGAGCTGGTACCCTACCTGACGACCATGAGCTGGTACCCTACCATGAGCTGGTACCCTACCTGACGACCATGAGCTGGTACCCTACCATGAGCTGGTACCCTACCATGAGCTGGTACCCTACCTGACGACCATGAGCTGGTACCCTACCTGACGACCATGAGCCGGGACCCTACCTGAAGACCATGAGCTGGTACCCTACCTGACGACCATGAGCTGGTACCCTACCATGAGCTGGTACCCTACCTGACGACCATGAGCTGGTACCCTACCAAGAGCCGGGACCCTACCTGACGACCATGAGCCGGGACCCTACCTGAAGACCATTAGCTGGTACCCTACCTGACGACCATGAGCTGGTACCCTACCTGACGACCATGAGCTGGTACCCTACCATGAGCTGGTACCCTACCTGACGACCATGAGCTGGTACCCTACCAAGAGACGGGACCCTACCTGACGACCATGAGCCGGGACCCTACCTGAAGACCATTAGCTGGTACCCTACCTGACGACCATGAGCTGGTACCCTACCTGACGACCATGAGCTGGTACCCTACCATGAGCTGGTACCCTACCTGACGACCATGAGCTGGTACCCTACCTGACGACCATGAGCTGGTACCCTACCATGAGCCGGTACCCTACCATGAGCTGGTACCCTACCTGACGACCATGAGCTGGTACCCTACCATGAGCCGGTACCCTACCATGAGCCGGTACCCTACCTGACGACCATGAGCCGGTACCCTACCTGACGACCATGAGCCGGGACCCTACCTGACGACCATGAGCCGGGACCCTACCTGACGACCATGAGCCGGGACCCTACCTGACGACCATGAGCCGGGACCCTACCTGACGACCATGAGCCGGGACCCTACCTGACGACCATGAGCCGGGACCCTACCTGACGACCATGAGCCGGGACCCTACCTGACGACCATGAGCCGGGACCCTACCTGACGACCATGAGCCGGGACCCTACCTGACGACCATGAGCTGGGACCCTACCTGACGACCATGAGCTGGTACTTGTTGGCGTAGTGCAGCGCCATATCTGCCACTTTGCCACCGGTCACCACTACGTTGGCGCCTGCCTCAGCGATGGACTTGACTTGGGCTTCCATCATATCCTCCTCTCCCTTACTGAAGTTAAGGAGCTCCTCCGCATTGTTAATCAACACTGTACCCTGCGGAGGGAGAGACATCATTATTAATCAACACTGTACCCTGCGGAGGGAGAGACATCGTCACATTCTCTCCTTTAATGAAGTTAAGGAGCTCTTCTGCATTATTTATCAACACTACCCTGCAGAGGGAGGGAGGGAGCCAGGGGGAGGGAGGGAGGAAGGGAGCCAGGGGGAGGGAGGGAGCCAGGGGGAGGGAGGGAGCCAGGGGGAGGGAGGGAGCCAGGGGGAGGGAGGGAGGGAGGAAGGGAGCCAGGGGGAGGGAGGGAGGAAGGGAGCCAGGGGGAGGGAGGGAGGAAGGGAGCCAGGGGGAGGGAGGGAGGAAGGGAGCCAGGGGGAGGGAGGAAGGGAGCCAGGGGGAGGGAGGAAGGGAGCCAGGGGGAGGGAGGGAGGAAGGGAGCCAGGGGGAGGGAGGGAGGGAGCCAGGGGGAGGGAGGGAGGGAGCCAGGGGGAGGGAGGAAGGGAGCCAGGGGGAGGGAGGGAGCCAGGGGGAGGGAGGGAGCCAGGGGGAGGGAGGGAGCCAGGGGGAGGGAGGGAGCCAGGGGGAGGGAGGGAGCCAGGGGGAGGGAGGGAGGAAGGGAGCCAGGGGGAGGGAGGGAGCCAGGGGGAGGGAGGGAGCCAGGGGGAGGGAGGGAGCCAGGGGGAGGGAGGGAGCCAGGGGGAGGGAGGGAGCCAGGGGGAGGGAGGGAGCCAGGGGGAGGGAGGGAGGGAGCCAGGGGGAGGGAGGGAGGGAGCCAGGGGGAGGGAGGGAGGAAGGGAGCCAGGGGGAGGGAGGGAGGGAGCCAGGGGGAGGGAGGGAGGGAGCCAGGGGGAGGGAGGGAGGGAGCCAGGGGGAGGAAGGGAGGGAGCCAGGGGGAGGAAGGGAGGGAGCCGGGGGGAGGGAGGAAGGGAGCCGGGGGGAGGGAGGAAGGGAGCCGGGGGAGGGAGGGATTCAGAGGGGTAACATATTTCCATCCTACCTTGGTTTCTGTGACCATGCAGTCGAAGGGGCAGGAGAAGACTGCGATCTTGGCGTCTTTAATTGACGTGACATCTCCCTCCGTCTCCTTCTTGAACACCATCCCATGGAGCACTGAGGACGAAGTCAGTCCGCAGCCCTGCAGACACACCAGAGAGCAGTGTAACAGACCCCCCCAACCAGTAATATCTTGCTGTGTTTTGTAAGCGTACACCTAAAATACCATTGTGATTTCGGCTTCTAAACTCCAGTGAGAATTCATCAGACAGCTCTCTCTAGACTGATGTCTAGCTTCCTTTTCTCTGGTAAAAATCCAAGATTCACTTCAAGCAAAACATAATGACCAATGCAATCGTTTTTGTACTTAAGTCATCGGATTAAAAAAAGAAGCAGCTTTTTTTCTGCTGAATGTGTTGCACTGAAGTATTTCCTAAAAGGAAAAGAACTCGAGCATCACCTCCTTGATCGCTCCACTGACGCAACAACAACAACAACAGCAACAAAAAAAACACTTCACTTCGATATAAAATGCTGCTGGAAATGGTTTAAAATTGCAGACAGACCGAGACTGTTCTGTAGCAGTGTGATCAAGGACACTCACCAGGATCTTGCAAACTCTGACGTTGTCCACACTGAAGTTACCAGACTCGGGGAAGATGGAGACTAGAACGACAAAAATGACCACAACAATAAAAAAATCAACATCCTATTTATTTGATTCATTGGCTGTGCCTAAAAACATCCAAATCCTTATTTTCTTCATTCCTATCAAAGCCAATTGCAATGATGCAGATTGGTTAAGGCCTGGGGGGGGGGATTGCACAGAAACACACAAAATAAATTCTGTAAAGTGATTGAAAAAAAATAGGCACGTTTTCAGTGTGCTGCACACAAAAAACTTGTTCTGATATTCACACCTCTACAACACAACGGCTTTCAAGTACTTTTTCCAGGCACTAATATTTATGTTCAAGGCCCATCAATGTGTAAATAGTTCAGATCGTGCAGTTCTTTCTGGTCGCCACCAGATGCCAGTATATCTCCGCAATCTCACGAGGAGGGAAAAAAGCAGCAGTATTCAACACTATCTTGAAAAAGTTCAGCTCAATAATAAGTTGTTTCACTAGTTCTTTACTACATATACATGAATGGTAACTTTAGTCAGTACCGATGTTTTCATTTGAGTAGTGAGGAGCAGAGTTTTGGGACAACACACCTACCTGGTGAACACACACCATTTCCTAGTCACATTACTACACAATTCCAGCTTAATGACTTTTTCAATTGGGCATTTGGGCATCTACTACTTAATAGCTACGAAAAAGCATCTTGCTTCTAACTGGCAGCTTTAGTTAGTTAGTGTCGCCTGTCGAGAGAAGGGGAGGAAAAACGGCACGTGAACGGTCACCAGAACCGGGCTCCAGAGTGCCGCAGCGGCCTAAGGCACTGCTAGAGGAGTCACTACAGACCCTGGTTTGATTCTGGGCTGTAACACAGCCGGCCGTGATTGTGAGTCCCATAGGGCGGCGCATAATTGGCCCAGTATCGTCCGATGTTAGGGTTCCGACGGGGTAGGCCGTCATTGTAAATAAGAATTTGTTCTCGACTGAGTTGCCTAGTTAAATAAAGGATATATAAAATACTCTGACCTGACCAGCTCAAACCCGGTCCTGGAGGGCCGAAACACTTCCGTTTTTTTTTATTCTACCTGGTAGTTAATTGCACTGACCTGGTGTCCCAGGTCTGAATCAGCCCCCTGACTAGAAGGAGAGGATGACAACCAAAAGTGTTTTGGCCCTCGAGGACCAACGTTGACCACCCCTGCTGTAGGCTAAATCCTAAATAAATCTTAATTGATAAATTCTCTACCGATTTGTCCATAGCTGTGTTTGAATACTCATATTAAGCGCACTAAGTGACGTGAATTGAGTATATAATATGCTTATTGGTCATAGTATGGATAGTTAGTATGCCAAAATGTCGTATTAAATTCGCCAAAATACGAAGAGGACACTATTTCTGTACTTTTATGGCCCACAATGCAATTATTCAGAAAATGGGCATGGCTTCGCAACATTTTCAGATTTGAAGAAAATGGCAGAAAATATGAAGTCTGACGAGAGCAAATCAAAAATGAATTGAACTTAACGGCAAATGTTAAGAAAATGTTAAGCAATGTAATAAATGACATTTCAAATAAGTAACACGCTGACAATTTGTTAAGCTGTCCTTACGAACCTTGTAGCATATCATTACAGCAGTATGTACAGGATATGTTAGTTAGCTAGCTACCTCGTTAGTTGGCTACTTATACAGCAACATTTCCAGTATATTAACAATGTGCTATCTAACTAACTACCCAACGTCTATGGACTTGATTATTCACTCCATTCATAGCTAAGTGGTGTAGCCGCGGTGCGTTTCAATGGACATTGTTAATTCTGGCCATCTCCTCCCGATATCAGAGATCTCTCGGGCACCGTTGAAAACAGCCGGTAAAATGCTGGCAAAAAAAAAAAAAAGCTAAATAAGTTACCAGCAGCACAGTTACCAACGCTCTGGATAACCAGCTCTGCTAGGGAGAATAAAATGGCCAGAGTGAGGTGATCTCTTATTTGTGTCTGGATGTAGTTAGCCAGTTAGCCAGGATGAACTCTACTCCTCAGCCAGAGCGTCCAGTGAAACGCTCCCAAAGCCAAAAACTCTGAATTTACAAAACGGACAAATCCGACAACACTCTGGGCACTGCAGACTGAATTTATGAACACACACGAAATTGTTAAAATGTTAAGCTAGTCATTTGTTATGCTAACTAGCTAGCAAGAGGTTGCATAGCAACAGCATCAACTTTCTGTAGACAGGCGAAGAGCTAGTACACTCAACTGAAAGGAAACTTAGTTTACAGTGTACTAAAATTAACTAATAGTATATACTCATTAAGTATGTAGTATACAGTATGTTAGTATGAGTATGTAGTATACAGTATGTTAGTACATGTACTCATTAAGTATGTAGTATACAGTATGTTAGTATGAGTACTCATTAAGTATGTAGTATACAGTATGTTAGTATAAGTACACATTAAGTATGTAGTATACAGTATATGTTAGTATGGGTACTCATTAAGTATGTAGTATACAGTATGTTAGAATGGATACTCATTAAGTATCCAGTATGTTAGTACGAGTACTCGAACACAGCTCATGTCTCTTACCGCAGGCCTGAGCGATGAGGTTGGCCAGGAAGTCTTCGTTGCCGTACTGTTTAGACATGACTGCCGGGCGGATCATAGCGGTCGCCTCCTCTACATCGTGAAGGTTCTTGGCCGAAGCGCACACGCACTCCGGGAGGAGCTCCAGACTCTTCTTCATCGCCAGCTCATAGCCCTCAATCACCTGGAAGAAAGAGACACACACACACACACACACACAGGGTTATGTGTCAGGGAAGTCCTTGTCAAACAGGTACATACAGACATATCATAGACAGATCCTTGTCCATTTGTCCTGAACTTTGCCGTTTTCATTGCGTGTTCCTATGGGTCAGCGTGTGGTGCTACGGGATTCAGGATTATTTTGACAAAAGCAACGTAGCGTAAATAATTATTGAGGCAGATAAAAGGAAAGTTAAACCAACCAATTAAAAAAAAACGATCTACCGGAGTGTAAGTCTCACCATGGCACCGATCGTGGCGATACGTTGGCACATGAGAATTACTAGAAATATGGCCAATAGTAGTTCGTTATTCTATCCCACCCACGCTGGATTTCACAGGCTACCCGAGACATGAAACAGCTAGGTGGGAGGGATACATACTGTTGGCAATTTATGAATATGTAAATGGGCAATGGTTTAAATGGGTAATAGGAACACGTCAACCACTACATTTGTATTGGACACTGCAGGTTTTGTTTTTGCTAAAATAAAGTGTTATTTTTATATATTATATTTTATTTTATAGGTTTGACGTCATTATGTCCAGCTGTTTTTAATCAACACAAGATATTTAAAATGGAAAACGCACCCTAGCAGTCGTCACCTCTTATTTTCTATACAAACTTATGTAATGGAAATGGAAACACAGCTAGTGCGTACCTCTGACACAGAAAGCCCCATGCGTAGCAGCTCCTCTGCCAGCTCCAGCAGTGCTCCAGCGAACACCAGGACAAAGTTGGTCCCGTCCCCCACCTCCTGCTCCTGCATGTGGGACGCCATCACGACCATCTTGGCTGCTGGGTGCTGCACCTGGAGGAAGAACCACACACAGGGAACGGTTACGCTACGAAGCCCCCGGCGACCGGGTTGCGAAGCCCCCGGCGACCGGGTTACGAAGCCCCCGGCGACCATTGTCTTATGAAGGTTTATGACCATTCCTGGAGTCTTCATCCAACTCCAGTCCATAAGAACTACTGGTTGAGCAGACTGTCTCACCTCCAGCTCTCTGAGGATGGTAGTGTGTGTTGTGGCAGTGTGTGTGTGTGTTGTGGCAGTGTGTGTGTTGTAGTGTGTGTGTGTTGTAGTGTGTGTGTGTGTGTTGTAGTGTGTGTGTGTGTGTTGTAGTGTGTTGTAGTGTGTGTGTATTACATCTCACCTCCAGCTCTCTGAGGATGGTAGCAGCATCGTTGGTCACAAACAGCTTCTCCAGGTGGTTGATCACCATCTTGTTCATGCCTGAAGATTAACCAGGAAAAAGGTCAAGAACAGTCTCATTTAGGACAGAGTCAGACAGACACGGATATCGATGCTGTCCACCCACACCAGACACGCTGGACACGCAGGTTGAAAATATCCAAACAAACTCTGAACCAACTATATTAAATTGGGGACAGGTCGAAACACATTAAACATTCACGACCATTTAGCTAGCTAGCTTGCTGTTGCTAGCTCATTTGTCCTGGGATACAAATTCCGTCTTCTTCTTCCTCTTTGGACTTTATATGGCGGTTGACAACCAACTTTAAGGTTCATTACCACCACCAACTGGACTTGAGGGTGGACCTCACGTTCATCTTTCAATCACCCACTTGGGTATATGCTCCTAAAAACCAATGAGGAGATGGGAGAGGCGGGACTTGCAAAGTTCTATTTTAGCGCCTGGCCACGCAGATGATCCTTTGCCGCGTGCGAACGGTTTGGATGGCGTGATGGAATAACACGTGTACATTTTTTTTTATTTTTTTTTACAACGCTCGCACACGCAATGTGAGCGCTGTGGTCGTCGACATGTTAGGATGTATGTGGTCTAACATAAACGACAAAGGACAGGCGATCAGAGAGACAGACAGATCTCACCGTTGGGTCCATAAGCAGTACGTGTAGTCTGAGCCAGTTCCTTACAGGCCTGAATGTTCCTGAACACGGCTTCTTCCAGACCAGAGTAGTGCTGGGGGGGGGTGACCAAGCAAAAACACAAACGGTAGTCAGTACATTTTCCTCCCCCACTCTTACACACACATAAAAAAATCCCATGACTTTTACATTACTTCCCATGCCCAGTAAGAAAAAACACGAAACCTTTGTACACTCACTAATGTAAGTGGCTCTGGATAACAGCCTACTTAAATGACTCATGTAATGTAAAATACTTACGCTACGATACAGAATACACAGTACAGAAAATAACTTATTTCCCCAAACAAGGACAGTGAAAGACTTGGATTTGATTGAAGAACAAACATTTGTACTAGTTGTGCATATTAGCTAGCTAGCTATTTCCCATTGAGGATTTAGCTTTCCAATGGAACAATACCAGAGGCTAAAAAAAAACCGGTATAAATGGATACGCCCGAATTTGACATTTCTGATTGTTAGTTCATTATTGTATCCATGTAAAAAACCAGTTGACTCATAAGTGTAAAACCCGCAGTTCTGAGGCAATGCCTTATTAGGCATTAATCTGACCATTAGCGCTGCTAATCTGCGATGCTTGACAGATTTTTTAATTTTTTTTATATAATCTACATTTTATTTACCTGTATTTTAAAATAGGCCAGAAGATCCGAAAAAAAAATTTTAAACACGTATTTAACTAGGCCAGAAGGTACCAACCATACCCTTAAACTTGTTTACACTGCGATGCAATCGGGTCTGAACGCAAACCATGGATACATTAATTAAGACAGTGCGCAGCATGCCGCAATACCGGTCAGGAAAACGTACCGATATGCTACTGTCCTCCAAATTGTATCTTTATCCACACTGCTCCATCGAGACGATTGAAATGCTGCATGTTTCCCGGAAAACGGGCCCTTTCTTCGTCATTCTAACTAGCAGATGACACGTTGAACCAAAGGAATAGACCGTTAGTGCCGTTGCAAAATGGCCTGGGTGGCTATTGCTAGATGGGGATGCAAAGGGCCGTTTTCAGAGGAGGAGGGGGGGGGGGGATAGCAGCATTTCAATCTTCTCGATGTACCAGTGTGGCTAATGGTACCATTTGGAGTACAGTGGCACATCCCATCCCTGCTTCATCGCATCTTTAAATGTAATCATGAACCCAGTGCAGCTCAGTGTAAACCAGAGTAGGGTCGGTATCTTCTGGAAACGAGCTGCCTAACTAATCCCATTCACTAACAAGGAGCAGGGAGGCTATTCATGTTAGCTGGCTGAGGAGGTTAACCATTGTAGCTAATAAGTATAGCTAAACCCCACCTACAATGCATCTTCTTATAATCTTATTTTAACCTTAACTCAAACCGCTAACATTTTGCCTAACCTTAAATTAAGACAAAGCTTATTTTGTGTTTGCATACATTTTTAGGATAACCAGATTTGTGGCTGTGGTAACCACTTTAGAGTGACAACGTCCTCGTCTTAGCTCACTACAGTAGCTATCAACTACGCAGTGACAAGTTAATAGTAGCTGCACCCTTAAAGTCGACAATATCCGAACTACCGTTTCTTAAATTATTGTTGCTGTCTTCTAAATAAATAAAAAAAACACTTTTTTTTTGTTGAAAGACAGACAGACGAGTATGAAGTCAGTTAATCTTTGTATGAATGAATGACAGCCCGCATGGGACGCTAGTTAGCTAACTATGCTACATAAATCAGATGCTGAGGCTAGTTAGCTATTAGCACATCATAGCAACCAACCACATGTTAGCAATGCGTGAAAACGCATTTTTATCCCATCCACTTAAGAAAACAATTTCCACGACAACAATTACAATTGAGACATTTTAAACAATTTCCCAAAAAGCAAGATGAAAAAGTACCTCAGTACCGAGGTTTGATACAACAACAAAAAAACAGGGAGGGAAAATATTTCACGGCCTTGCGGCTTTCTAGAAGTCTCCACATGACTTGACACAGTGCGTAACCTGAACTTCCCCGGTCACACTACCACTCTTTGGCTTTTAGGTTTAATTTTAACATTTATTTAATCTTACCTTTGCGCCATCCTTCAACATTTGGGCGAAGCCCGGTGCTTTCGGTACATGCATAGCCATTTTTTTATGTTGTTTTTGCAACCCCTGTAACCAAGATGTGTTAGCGGCAGCGTGGAACTCGGCAGTTGCACAAAGCCAGAAGAGAGATCGGGAAGTGCTCTGTTGAAAAGGCGTCCACAACTACGGAGGGATGCACAGGACATACATTACATTTGGCGTTTTCGAATTAAAAAACTGTATCCAGTGAACTCAACATGGAGGGGACGACACTGCCCTCGGACTCTCATTGTTAATACAGACAAGCCATACTTGTTAACAACTACTGTTTTATGAACACAATCTGTAGTTTTCCAGTAAGCTAATTTTACATTTGTTTTTTAAACTATGGATGGACGGATGAGTCAAAATCAAATCACTGGTCGCATGTAGTTTAGCAGATGTTATAGCGGGTGCAGCTAGCTAGCGCCTATCAAGTACACAAATCATTAAACATAAAAAATCAAGAAAATACAAATTAAAGACATCAAGAAAAGTCTAATTAACAACCAAAATAGCACTGTAACAGTAATCCAAATGCAAATTATACCAATACGGATTAATTTACTTAAAATATACTTAAAATGTTATGCACAGCAGTAGATATACAAATAATGGTATGTACAGCAGTAGATATGAGCTGTGTCAATAATCCAGTATATAAATAAATATGTGATGTGTATTAACAGTGTAACTAAAATGCAGTAGTAGAAGAAGTACTAGAAGGAGCTATACAGCATTTAAATACACACTACTAGTACTAGAATGAGCTATGCAGCATTTAAATACACACTACTAGTACTAGAATGAGCTATACAGCATTTAAATACACACTACTAGTACTAGAATGAGCTATACAGCATTTAAATACACACTACTAGTACTAGAATGAGCTATACAGCATTTAAATACACACTACTAGTACTAGAATGAGCTATACAGCATTTAAATACACACTACTAGTACTAGAATGAGCTATACAGCATTTAAATACACACTACTACTACTACTAGAATGAGCTATACACCATTTAAATACACACTACTAGTGCTAGAATGAGCTATACAGCATTTAAATACACACTACTAGTACTAGAATGAGCTATACAGCATTTAAATACACACTACTACTACTACTAGAATGAGCTATACACCATTTAAATACACACTACTAGTACTAGAATGAGCTATACAGCATTTAAATACACACTACTAGTACTAGAATGAGCTATACAGCATTTAAATACACACTACTACTACTACTAGAATGAGCTATACACCATTTAAATACACACTACTAGTGCTAGAATGAGCTATACAGCATTTAAATACACACTACTACTACTACTAGAATGAGCTATACACCATTTAAATACACACTACTAGTGCTAGAATGAGCTATACAGCATTTAAATACACACTACTAGTGCTAGAATGAGCTATACAGCATTTAAATACACACTACTACTACTACTAGAATGAGCTATACAGCATTTAAATACACACTACTACTACTACTACTAGAATGAGCTATACAGCATTTAAATACACAGTGTGAAACAGGAAGTGTCCAGTGTTTTACAATTTTACAGGTAAAATTTCACAACTCTTGGTAGAAAACTCCAAACAGATAATCAAAATTGTAGTTTTTTTTTTTCCCTAAACTTTTCAATTGACTAAAGTACAACACACAAAATCACACAGTAACTTTTTTTTTCTCCAAATCTAATCAGTGTTTTACCTAGAAATACCTTTCATGTAAAGTAATTCCCAAACGCAACGCTCACAATACGTTTTATATGATTCTCTTCTCATTTGTTTAAATACATTTGACCATCAGTTAATCCAACTGCGCTTAACGATTAATTACTTAACCGTTCCCGTAAACCTATATATTTTTTAACTGGTTTTAACTGGTTTGAACTGGTTTACTATATATGGATTTTGAGAACTACAGAAATAAATGATGCCGGATGCATGATAACCATACACAATAACCAACACTACAATAATGACTAGTGGTTATTGCTAATTGATTTCACATAAACCACAATTGGTCACCAGGTAAAGGAGGGGGTGTGTGAACACTTGCAATTTCTTTCAACATGTAGCAGGATAGACAGCAAGGGAGAGGAAGAAATTAATACGGCATCTAAAGTCAATCTTAGTTGGCTAACTAAAGTTATACTGCATCTAAAGTCAATCTGGTGAAATCACATTCACGACAAAAGGTTATCCTACAATTTTCTTTTGCCTTCTTTTGACATGAAACCAGGAGGCCCTTTCAATGAAGGGAAGTGAAGTGGGCGGAGGGGTGATTTAAATGTAGAGTTTGACAAAAGGGGGCCTGATTTATTGAAGTAATTGTTCTCCAAACCAAACCTGAATTTAATCGTTGTGACGCACTGAGGTTCCAAACTCCGTTTTTAGACCAGACTGACTTTATGACCAAAATTATCCTATTTACACTTTGTAACATTTTGACACTAGAATACACGTTTGAGAGAGAAGAGAGAGGGAGAGAGAGAGAGAGAGAGAGTGAATCAGTCATAGAGCCCATTGCCCTCTGTGGTTGTGAGGTCTGGGGTCCGCTCACCAACCAAGACGTCACAACATGGGACAAACACCAAAAATATCCTCAGTGTACAACGTAGAACACCAAATAATGCATGCAGAGCAGAATTAGGCCGATACCCACTAATAATCAAAATCCAGAAAAGAGCCGTTAAATTCTATAACCACCTAAAAGGAAGCGATTCACAAACCTTCCATAACAAAGCCATCACTTACAGAGAGATGAACCTGGAGAAGAGTCCCCTAAGCAAGCTGGTCCTGGGGCTCTGTTCACAAACACAAACACACCCTACAGAGCCCCAGGACAACAGCACAATTAGACCCAACCAAATCATGAGAAAACAAAAAGATAATTACTTGACACATTGGAAAGAATTTACAAAAAAACAGAGCAAACTAGAATGCTATTTGGCCGTACACAGAGAGTACACAGCGGCAGAATACCTGACCACTGTGACTGACCCAAAATTAAGGAAAGCTTTGACTATGTACAGACTCAGTGAGCATAGCCTTGCTATTGAGAAAGGCCGCCGTAGGCACTCAAGAGAAGACAGGCTATGTGCTCACTGCCCACAAAATGAGGTGGAAACTGAGCTGCACTTCCTAACCTCCTGCCCATTGTATGACCATATTAGAGAGACATATTTCCCTCAGATTACACAGATCCACAAAGAATTCGAAAACAAATCCAATTTTGATAAACTATCTACTGGGTGAAATTCCACAGTGTGCCATCACAGCAGCAAGATTTGTGACCTGTTGCCACGAGAAAAGGTCAACCAGTGAAGAACAAACACCATTGTAAATACAACCCATATTTATGCTAATTTATTTTCCCTTGTATACCTTAACCATTTGTACATTGTTAAAACACTGTATATATATATAATATGGCATTTGTAATGTCTTTATTGTTTTGACCTCTGTATGTGTAATGTTTACTGTTAATTTGTATTGTTTATTTCACTTTATATATTCACTTTATATATTATCTACCTCACTTGCTTTGGCAATGTTAACACATGTTTCCCACGCCAATAAAGCCCTTGAATTGAATTGAATTGAATTGAGAGAGAGAGAGAGAGAGACATTCACCAAGTCCAAACTACCAGGTGTGAAACAGGGAAGGGACTCAGGGGGTATGGTAATTTGGTATACACGCAGTGTGTGTGTCTATTTTCTCTCCCTAAGCATTTAGAACTAGTGGAGCGTCATTCTGAGCGACTGCCTCATTGCCAAGCTATTGCAGCTCCAACAGTCCTTCCTGCCGCCCAGCCTGCGGAGTGGTCATGTCACTCAAACCCGACCAGACGGCGCAATGGACATTGTTACAGGCTAAAGTCATGCCATCAGACACGTTTAATTGGTGGTCGGGGTGCAGCACACTTCCCTTTTGTGTTGCTGCCGCGTGGAACCACTCTCTCTGTCTCTCTCTCTCTCTCTGTCTCTCTCCTCTCTCTCTCTCTCTCTCTCTCTCTCTCTCTCTCTCTCTCTCTCTCTCATGTGCTGTCTCCCTCTCTCTTTCTCTGTCTCTCTCCTCTCTCTCTCTCTCTCTCTCTCTCGCTCTCTCTCTCTCTCTCTCGTGTGCTGTCTCCCTCTCTCTCGTATGCTCTCTCTCTCTCTCTCTCTCTCCCTCGTGTGCTGTCTTCCCCTCTGTCTCTCTCTCCTCTCTCTCTCTCCCTCTCTCTCTCTCTCTCTCTCTCTCTTTCTCTCTCTCGTGTGCTGTCTCCCTCTCTGTCTCTCTCGTGTGGTCTCTCACTCTCTCTCTCTCTCTCTCTCTCTCTCTCTCTCTCTCTCTCTCTATCTCTCTCGTGTCTCTCTCTCTCTCTCTCTCTCGTGTGGTCTCTCTCTCTCTCTCTCTCTCTCTTGTGTCTCTCTCTCTCTCTCGTGTCTCTCTCTCTCTCTCTCTCTCTCGTGTGGCGTTTCTCTCTCGTGGGGTGTCTCTCTCTCTCTCTCTCTCTCTCTCTCTCTCATGTGGTGTCTGTCTCCACACAGTGTCTAAAGAGGAGTGCTCTAAGTCTGTGTGTCTGCGGCTCCAGGATCAACTGTGTGGATTTGATACGGACTGACTGACTGACAGCTCTGTCACACACAGTCAGGCCAGTGGACGATAAAAGAAACTAGGGCTCGACTCTACAGTCTTTGGGTTTAGAGAGACTGTTGAAGAGGTTGAAGGGGTCAACTGCTGGGGGGAGTGTTCTATTGGGACAGTGCTTTGTGTATCCAGCCCATCTCTAACAGGACGTGCTGGACAGCAGAGGAGTCTTCATGACACTGAACGGGGTGGGGGGGGAGGAAACCAAAACAAAAGGAATAAAAGTCCAACTCCGTGGGGAGGTCTCTCTTTATACCTCAGAATTTCCTAGGTCCGGTTCGTGCTGTCTGGTAAGTAAGGCTGTTGTTGGTTTTAGTATCACGCCGTGTGTACATGGCAGACCACCAGAGTAGGGTGGCTTGGGGTGAAACACTCCCCTCCTCTTGTAATTTTCACAGAAACCCCTTTATGTCATCAACATTTATTTCAGCACTTTCCCTGGATACCAACTAGTCTTGCTCAACTGAACTTTTGTTTTTTTTACCTTTCTGTTTTTATTGAAAAACAAACAAAAATAAACATATTCTGCCCACTCATTTCCCTTAATAATGTGTTAGACTAAAGAAAGCCAGTTTCCACATATCTAAATATTACCAAACATAGATTTTTTTCTGTCTTGGGGCATTTTGGCGGGCAGGGTAGCCCAGTGGTTAGAGTGTAGAGGCGGCAGGGTAGCCCAGTGGTTAGAGTGTAGAGGCGACAGGGTAGTCTAGTGGTTAGAGCATTGGACTAGTAACCGGAAGGTTACAAGTTCAAACCCCGAGCCGACAAGGTACAAATCTGTTGTTCTTCCCCTGAACAGGCAGGTAACCCACTGTTCCTAGGCCGTCATTGAAAATAAGAATTTGTTCTTAACTGACTTGCCTAGTTAAATAAAGGTACATTTCCCCCCAAGTTACCCTAACCAGTGATATTTACTTTTGTTGGTGATTTATTTGGACTATTTCTGATGTAGGCCTTTATGTGTTGTGCTTATTGTGTCACCATAAGATAGGTGCACCCAGGTTCTGGGGTTTATCCTGCAGCTAGAGGGAGCTAGATGGAGCTGGGAGGGAGCTTGAGGGAGCTGGGAGGTAGCTAGAGGGAGCTGGGAGGGAGTTAGAGGGAGCTAGAGGGAGCTAGAGGGAACTAGAGGGAGCTGGGAGGGAGCTGGGAGGGAGCTAGAGGGAGCTAGTGGGAGCTGGGAGGGAGTTAGAGGGAGCTAGAGGGAGCTAGAGGGAACTAGAGGGAGCTGGGGATGGAGCAAGAGGGAGCTAGAGGGAGCTAGAGGGAGCTGGGAGGGTGAAAATAGTTGGGGGATAGAACACAGGTTGCACACTAAGAAAAGAGGGTTCCTTGAGGTTTCTTTGGGGAAGGGTGGTGGTTCTATGTGGAACATTAATGACTCAACGAACCCTTTGAGCTCTTCAATGGTTCTTTACAGTTCACAAGATGGTTCTTTACAGTTCACAAGATGGTTCTTTACAGTTCACAAGATGGTTCTTTACAGTTCACAAGATGGTTCTTTACAGTTCACAAGATGGTTCTTTACAGTTCACAAGGTGGTTCTTTACAGTTCACAAGGTGGTTCTTTACAGTTCACAAGATGGTTCTTTACAGTTCACAAGATGGTTCTTTACAGTTCACAAGATGGTTCTTCTCTCTTAGTGATAATTAAAATGTAGTGGATGCGGATCATTAGAACTTGAGGGGGCGTGGTTTGTGATAATTAAAACGTAGTGGAGGCAGATCATTAGAACATGAGGGGGCGTGGTTTGTGATAATTAAAATGTAGTGGAGGCGGGTCATTAGAACACGCGGGGGCGTGGTTTGTGCTACCTTGAGTGAGAGTCATTCCAGTGGATCAATGTGTTGTGTGATGCTGTTACATATTCTATATGAATAGGGTCAGTGGTGATGTCTTGAGGAAGACTCATGTACGGCCGTGTACCAATTGAGAACGGTTGACTAAGTCAGTAGTTCCTCTCCTCGGGGACCCTCAGCTGTTCCAGAGCTAGTTCACTTGATTCAACGTGTCAAATAACACTTTGCTAATACTTATGGAATTTTAACAGTAAAACATGGCTGACCAGAATTTTAAAAACTCTGTATGGTCCTTCAAAAGGATCTGCAAAGAACATTTGTGATTGAAAAAGTTTTTTTTATAGAACCATTCTCCATAAACGTTCTATAAAGAACCATAACAAAGGGTTGTATATAGGCCCAAAAAGGGTTGTAACCATAGCAGAACACTTTTAGGTCCTGTATACAACCTTTCAGCTGCTGTCAGAACCCCTTTAATCTCTACCTCTCTAACCGCAGATAGAGAGAGAGAGGTTAAAGGGGTTCTAACAGCAGATAGAGGGAGAGGTTAAAGGGGTTCTAACAGCAGATAGAGAGAGGTTAAAGGGGTTCTAACCGCAGATAGAGAGAGAGGTTAAAGGGGTTCTAACCGCAGATAGAGAGAGAGAGGTTAAAGGGGTTCTAACAGCAGATAGAGAGAGGTTAAAGGGGTTCTAACCGCAGATAGAGGGAGAGGTTAAAGGGATTCTAACAGCAGATAGAGAGAGAGGTTAAAGGGGTTCTAACAGCAGATAGAGAGAGAGGTTAAAGGGGTTCTAACAGCAGATAGAGAGAGGTTAAAGGGGTTCTAACCGCAGATAGAGGGAGAGGTTAAAGGGATTCTAACAGCAGATAGAGAGAGAGGTTAAAGGGGTTCTAACAGCAGATAGAGAGAGGTTAAAGGGGTTCTAACAGCAGATAGAGAGAGGTTAAAGGGGTTCTAACCGCAGATAGAGGGAGAGGTTAAAGGGATTCTAACAGCAGATAGAGAGGTTAAAGGGGTTCTAACAGCAGATAGAGAGAGAGGTTAAAGGGATTCTAACAGCAGATAGAGAGAGAGGTTAAAGGGGTTCTAACAGCAGATAGAGAGAGAGGTTAAAGGGGTTCTAACAGCAGATAGAGAGAGGTTAAAGGGGTTCTAACCGCAGATAGAGGGAGAGGTTAAAGGGATTCTAACAGCAGATAGAGAGGTTAAAGGGGTTCTAACAGCAGATAGAGAGAGAGGTTAAAGGGGTTCTAACCGCAGATAGAGGGACAGGTTAAAGGGGTTCTAACAGCAGATAGAGAGGTTAAAGGGGTTCTAACAGCAGATAGAGAGGTTAAAGGGGTTCTAACAGCAGATAGAGAGAGAGGTTAAAGGGGTTCTAACCGCAGATAGAGGGACAGGTTAAAGGGGTTCTAACAGCAGATAGAGAGGTTAAAGGGGTTCTAACAGCAGATAGAGAGGTTAAAGGGGTTCTAACAGCAGATAGACAGGTTAAAGGGGTTCTAACAGCAGATAGACTGGTTAAAGGGGTTCTAACAGCAGATAGAGAGGTTAAAGGGGTTCTAACCGCAGATAGAGGGAGAGGTTAAAGGGGTTCTAACAGCAGATAGAGAGGTTAAAGGGGTTCTAACCGCAGATAGAGGGAGAGGTTAAAGGGGTTCTAACAGCAGATAGAGAGGTTAAAGGGGTTCTAACAGCAGATAGAGGGAGAGGTTAAAGGGGTTCTAACAGCAGATAGAGGGAGAGGTTAAAGGGGTTCTAACAGCAGATAGAGAGGTTAAAGGGGTTCTAACCGCAGATAGAGGGACAGGTTAAAGGGGTTCTAACAGCAGATAGAGGGAGAGGTTAAAGGGGTTCTAACCGCAGATAGAGGGAGAGGTTAAAGGGGTTCTAACAGCAGATAGAGGGAGAGGTTAAAGGGGTTCTAACAGCAGATAGAGGGAGAGGTTAAAGGGGTTCTAACAGCAGATAGAGGGAGAGGTTAAAGGGGTTCTAACAGCAGATAGAGAGGTTAAAGGGGTTCTAACCGCAGATAGAGAGAGAGGTTAAAGGGGTTCTAACAGCATATAGAGGGAGAGGTTAAAGGGGTTCTAACAGCAGATAGAGAGGTTAAAGGGGTTCTAACAGCAGATAGAGAGGTTAAAGGGGTTCTAACAGCAGATAGAGG